>NC_050196.1:11627662-11927662 GCF_008315115.2 Sander lucioperca | reverse complement strand
ACACAATCACTATCTGGATGCCTAAAATTGAATGGAATTGTACGTAAATTAAAGAAAAATCAATGACAATAAAGCATCTGGTCCGTCAGTGTCCAAAACAGAATGATGGAAAGTCAGGGAATCACCAAAGTCATTGGGATTCATGAATGTCATGCAAAATTTAATGGCAATGCATTCAATACCAGATCAGATATTTCAGTCTAGACCAAAGTGGTCGACCAACCGACCGAACAACTGACTGGTTTTAGTGCCAGTTCATTGAATAGATGTTGAGATATTTTACTAGATAGGTGAAAGCTGGCACCTGCTGGTGGCGCTACATGAAAAGTCAGGAGATCGACCACATCATTGGGATTCATCCCATGGGTATCATGGATATCTGCACCAAATTTTATGACAATCCATCAAATAGTTTTTCATTGTTTCAGTCTGGACCAAAGTGGTGGACCGACCAACCAGCCGACACTAGAGTCACTAACGTGGCTGAAAACTGGAAATGCCAAATGTTAATTACACAAAAGGATGTATATGATGACATTTTCCTCAAGACCCATCAGGCAGTGTAACTCTCCTCGTCTTCACCTGACACACCCTGATGATTCCGCTGCTTCAGTGAGCTGAGCTGCTCCTGCAGGCCTTCAGAGAGAGAGTCTGTCAAGTCAAACTGTCTCGAGGACGGATAACATAGCTGTGACGGTTTCCCTCTAAATCTGATGACTGACAGGCACAGCAGCAATCAAAAATGGATAGGAAGGGGCTCTGAGTCTGTAAGAAGAGACACTGTATCCTGCGAGGTAGTCAGAGTTTAGATATGAGGTCTAGGCGGTGATTATTACCACACATATATACTACACACATCCATCAAACATATGGTGGTGGACTCAGCTGTCCCTGGGCCTTTCTATAATTAATGCAACAGGTACTGTCATCCATGCCACCTGATTGGTCATGAATGTATTCCTGTCCTGCAGATAATTCCCAGAGCAGAGGCGTCCATGCTTTATTGATTGCCACACCAACTGTTGTAGCAACAAGGGAGCTAGTTAGTGAGCATTCTCGCTCTCTCCTATTGCTGCTTATTACTATGAAGGAAACACTTCAGGCAGTAAGTAATATACAAAGCAAAACCTTATAAACCAGATACTAAGTGAACTCACCAAGTTACCACCCTGACCTTTTAGCTTGTTAGTTTAACATTATTCTCGCATTGCCAGATCTCTCTCCACAGTGCTGTGGGGTAAGGTCTGGCTACACCACACATACATTCTGGGATAGGAGAAAAAAAATGCTCTGGGCTGTTTGCTTTTCTTTAAACCAATCACAATCGTCTTGGACGGCGCTAAGTTCCGTACGTAGCGACGATGGCTCTGCAAAATAGTCTCTGGGAAGGAACTTGTTTTGCATCCCGCAAAAGAAAATGCCACAAAAATATTACATTACGTTACACACAATACATGAGCTATTTTAAATTAGCTGGATAGATATAGTAAATGCCGTAAACATATTATTTGTAAATCTTTACAATCATTCACCGAAATAACCAAGCAGGCCTGCCTTTTTGCGTGATCCAAATTTTCTTAAAAAGTTGCAATTTTCAGAGTGTAGCTTGCTAGCTCGAAGGTTGTTGTTTCCTGTAGGGAAGGGATTTTGAGAATGGCAACACAGAGAGCGGAAGGTAAGGGGCAAAGCCTGACATGTTCAGGCGTTATTCTGAAAATGTACTTCCGTTGATCCAGTCTAGTTTAACAATGGTGAACAAAGATGCCACAAATTTGCAATTACTGTATCTTAAATATCACAAATGCTACGTTACAGTAGTCAAACACACATTCATCAAAAATAATCATAAAATTGTAATAATGACGTCACTCAGGACCAGGTTTTCATACATGAAAGGTGCAGTGGATATTTCGCAGTGCCTTTCATGCATTGTACACTTGCAATCTGTGTGAAATTAATGTCTGATTTACTAAGGCAGCAGCTACTGTAATTACGTAGTCAGCGACTGGGACTGCCTACTAATCATATTTTGTAAGTGAAGGAGAGCCTAATGCACACTGTGGTAGAAATTTCTCAAGGGTGGAGCTATTAACAAGTTCAGGAAAGAAAAGAAAGGCTCTGACAATTTTCTGCGCCTAACTGACCCTGGCATACTGCATAAATATGAATGAATCCAATGCATAATCAGCCACTTTTACTGGATCTCCTCCTATTATTTACTTAAATGCATATGAAAATAGAAAAATAAAGAAATACTTTGAGAGTAACTTAACATTAGATCCACTTTTTCGTTTATGGCAACAGATGTTATCTTTTATTTCAGAAAAAACTACAGTAATTCGGTACACCGCAAGACAATCTGTTAAATCTATGATGTACCATGGGACACTTGGGACTGAAGGGCACTGAAGTCACTGTGTCTGCTTTTTTAAATTTGGCGGGTACAAAAGAGTTGAATGTGATTCGTTACGAGACGTTAAAACAAAAATGACATGTTAAAACGGTTCTATGATTCTTGATAACTGTCAGATGTTATATTGTGTCATAAAAACATCGGAAATCGTGATTAGTGACAACGTGATTAGTACAATTTGCTTCAGATGACAGACAAAGTCACTCAGCAAGGTGGGCGGGTTTAATATGAGGGTGCAGTTTCTGTACTACCACACAAGAGCAAAGTTGCCAGCACTGAGTCATATGGAACTGTGTCGGTTGTTAGCAGCTATAGCTCTCAAAATTACCACCGCTAGTATCAAACCCATTAAAGTAAACAAGGTTCACTGGATGAAATTTCCATACGCTTTTCTTGCCAAGCACCCCTTGATAATGTTTTTGAGAATGCAGAGTACTTGGATACATGGATGAAAGTCTATTAGGACCGAGCTGTTAGTTTTACTAATGAACAAATGTTCCTCGCCAGGAGTTGATAGGGGGAAAGTTAGCTGGCGAGGAAGTGAAAGAGGGCTGCTGGTTAGACTGAAGTGTTGTTAAATGATGGGATGCATGGCAGATACCAAACCATCTGCAGGCATTACAAGTCCAACATGTACAGTACAGTGCTTGCACAGTGCAAAAGAAACAGGCTGAATTGTGCCACAACTGTTCATTATATTTAAATAAAAAAAGTAAAAGGCAAAATTTTAAAACAGCCTGTGATATACAGCACCATTTACTTGTATGAATCAGGTAAAAAGCAGGCATTTTAGAGGAAAACAAACAAGCATTAACACTGTATATGTTCTATAGTCACAAAATAATCCATTTTACGTTACTTGGTTGACTGAAATTACCTGATTTCCAATGCTACTGTTTTTTTCCTAAATGTACTAGAGTACAGGAATATCAGTAGCAAGTAATTATAGGACAGAAATGTCAAAGATATTTTTGAGGTAGTTTAGAATGCGGCCGAACCTGACTCGGGTACTAGTCCGAGAGACTAGTAACCGAGCATTACCCGAACCTGACAGGCATTCTGATTTTTATATCCAAAACCCAACCCAAGCCAAACGCAGTTAATGTGAGCTGAAGCACTGAATTTGTATTACAGGAATATTCACCTCCTAAAATAGCGTTGTGTTGCATTGATACTTTGTCACATAGGCTAAATAACAAACCCCAGCACTAAACAAGAAGTAGCCTAACACAGACAGTAGGTCAATCATTTCTATTTACACTACATTTTCACTACAAAGAACTTGAAGCACCATGTCAAGTAGGCCAAACTGGAACCAAACCCATACATCATTTGTAAATATTTGTCCAAACCCAGCCGGACGGAACCCGACGGGTATCCACATTCTAGTTGAGGCACACTGTCGCTCTTCCACCACTGACAAGTTATTTATTGTGCTACTATAAATGTCCTGCTTAGTTTATTTCTTGTTAGTCATTATGTAAAAAATAATAAAATATATTGTTATCTGATTTTAGTGACTCTAAAATATCAAACTCGGTATTGGTTGCATACCTGCTGGAAACTGAGAATATTGTGGGTTATAATCACATATTGGACCCCTCATGATAACCTCCTACCCCCTTGTCGAATTTGTTCTGGAGCCGACCCTGTCCCTAACACGTGGTTGAACCCATTGTGACTCCCACTGCCACCCTTCACACACATTCTCACCCAGGTAATATTAAAATAAACTTTGGGATACCATAAGAAAATACTAAATTGCCAGTTTTATATACTATTTTTAGTTTCGCTCCAAGACAGCGATCGTGAAACACTACCTGATAATACTTAATATAAGGCTGATATCAGCCTGGTGTATTGACATGAAATCTAAAGCAAGAAGCAATCTGTCCTCCATCAGCAACTATTATCAAGGTGCTTTTGAGTCGGGCACTTACCTCTAACTACCACCGTGGAACAGCTCAGTGATCCTCAGTACTGTACAAGCCTGTGATTGTTCTCTGTAGCTCCCCAGCAAGAATCTGTGCAAGTGAATGAGAGGTGGTTGAGTAAAAAGAGCCTTTAGGAAACTGCAGTTTGCAGTATGGAATGCGAAACAATTTTTATTTGGATTGATTCATTTAAATTAGTTTCTGATAGATAATAAAAATAACAGCATCATGTCATGGTACAGATGGGCAGGAAAAGTAGCTTAGGGTTAGTAAATATGGAATCAAGCCATATCATTTCCCTTTGTCTAATATTAAGCTTTGATAACACCATCTCGCCATGACCTATGTTCAGAGTTCATCATATCCTAGCTGTGCTACATAATTCTTTCCTTTTTTTTCCTCCTTTTTTTTTTTTACTTCCCCTCCCCATGTTATTTTTCACATTTCCAGAGGACATTGATGATTCATACTCTAAAACCAGTTTGGGGTATTTGTGTGGAAAATGCAGAGAGAGGGAGAGACAAATGAAGAGAGGGGAAAAGATAGAGAAACAGGAGCGGAGGGGGGGGGGGAGATAAGAGGGAGAGATTGTGAGCCAAGGAGGGAGACTTATGGGCTATTTTTAGTCTCCAGCTGTGTGAGTCACTCTGAAACAGTGTTGAGAAGACCCACCGGTAGAAGTTAGTGAAGGGGGATTGCAACACGTCGCACGTGATGCTTTGAGGATGACGACCATGTATTAAATATGTGCAGCAGTCTAGCTCGTAATGGCGCAATGGCACTGGATTAGCATAAAGCTCCACGGAAAATGATTCTTAATTGAGCGAGCCTTGATCTCGTGATATAAAGTGTGTCGAGCGAGACACAGTTTGCAGCATCTCCATCCCTGCGGCTCATTTATTATGCTCTCAGCCAACACAAGTATCTGATACATGTGAGGGCTGTAAAGAAAATCAATATGTTGGTTTTAATCCACTTAGCACTCTTTCAGATGTAAACATCGGTGTTGTTTTCAAGTGTGCCATCCTTGTGCACCGAGATGCAATTTATATCTTTACGGTTATGTGAAATTAGGACAGACAGCTAAACATGTATAAAGTTTTGTACACACACTGGGAAACCTGAAATACTCTCTGCACATGAGTGAAGGTCTCTTGGCAGATAATAACTTGCAATGAAAACTCTGAGTTTTCAAAAGTCAAGTTTTGCAGCTTGGGAGAAATACAAGATGCTGTTGAGAAAGGCTGAACTGGAGATACCAAACACATGGCAGACCCTTGGTTGAAAGAAACCTTAAAAATTGGGTTCAATGTCGGTCGACACCATTTATACATATGTTTGACGGCAGGTTTGCGAGACTTAGACCCTGTTTACACTTTGTATTAAAATGTGTCATAGGCGACCAGATCACAAGTGGACTGTGCTAACGACCACCAAGTGTGATCCGATCACTCAAACCACTTGCCGAGGTGGTCTGAAACACATTAGACCACATATCTTTTGTAGTGTAAACGCTAATGCGTCCTGATATGGCCCCGAAAAGGACGTGTCAGGAAAAAAAAACATCAATGCATGAAGTGGTGGTTTTTGCCCACGAAAAGATGGACAAAGTATTGCGTGACAGTCCATCGTTTTTGCACTATGAATGGTGATGTGTTGGATTCTCCTAACAGCGATATCTCCAGCTGTACCGACATAACCTCTAAAGTGACTGGCGAGAGTGTGGACGTAATAAGTGTGCGCGGGGCGCTTTGACCTTCGAGCGAAAGTGGCTTACAGTAGGTAGTAACGAAATCTGAACACAAGTGGTCAGCTGGAGACACGTGATAGACACAGGTGTGAACGCCGATGTGTCTCAGCTGTCCACTGGTGTTTGGATCACTGAAACGCAATTAAAAACCTAAGTCTAAACAGGTCCTTTGTGTAAGTTGAGCAAAAACAATGAATCATAATATAAACTAAGTAGCATTTTCTTTTCTAAAACATTATTCCTGATGCCGACAATTGCAAATGTTGCTACTTGTCCCCTCCTCATCTCCGGTTCTACTATTTCTATTAAGAGAATGGAAAGGAACGACAGCTGGTAACAGCATTGATGAAAAGACAAATTGGACTCAAACAGCTGACCTAATGAGAGCGGAAAAAGAATGACTCAGTTGCAGGTAAACAGCCAGTTTTAGGAATCATGTACAAATGGTAAAATGAGCATTAAACACATTATTCACTTTAATATACCACCCAGAATACCTGTGGAGTTAGCCAGTACAGTGAATACTTTCTTTTTTAAATTTGTTATGAAAAATCTTTCATATAAAAGTCTTAAAAGGACACTCCAGTGCCGCCATATACACTTAAGTGTTTCCTCATGTTGTATAGTCATGTCTGCATGATGTCTTCCTGCAGTGATATACCTATTCTGATAGCTATTCCCCAGTTTTATATACAGGAATGATCCTTTCCTCCTGCAGAGGTTTTGGCAAACCATAAGAGGCTGTACATGGTGGGAATGATTAAGGCGCTGTTTGAAAGCTCAGCCCATTTGAACTCTGTTCCCCACCGTTCCTTTTCTGAATCATCATCTTATGAGCACAGCTAACGTTCCTTATCTCCCTTACACCTACCCTCATTTCGGCATGCTCCCCTCCACCACCACCACCATCTGTCTCTCTCTCTCTCTCTTGCTCTTCATTTTTCTTTACAGTCCCAGATTATTTTTCAAGGGAAGATGAGGTAATTGTGTTTCTAACCCCATTGAAGTTAAAACCGCGGGAAGGGAGGAGGCAATCTCTTTGGAAAAAAGGTGATTTGTGCCAGAGCGGAAGATCAAGTGTGTGTGTGTGTGTGTGTGGAGTGGGTGGTTGGTTGGTTGGTTGGTTTAGGGAGCGGGGCACACTCAAGAATGATGCAAAAGCCTCTTGTTGAGATAAATCCATAAATAAAAGGATGTATATGTTTGATCTTTGGAGGTATCAAAGGGGGGGGAAATCATTAGGTGATGCAACATATACACCGTTCTACTCATTGCCGGTTTTATTTTTGAATGAAACTCAGTATTAGAACTAGCCTAACTGAAACTTAAAAACTTTTTTTTAAATCAGTGATAGTAATATTCTGTGTGATGAAGGAGTACATTAGGAATAGGAATCAAGCTTTTCATTCAACTGAAGTTCAGCACCAACCAAAAACCTCTACAAAACTAATTGGATTCATATTTCAGGAAATTGACTCCTATGACTAATCAAATCAGGCATTATAAAACAGGGGGACTCCACTGAAAATGAGACAATTAAAGCCACTTTGTTCCGATGACAAATATTTTTCTGGCTCCATAGCAGTTGTTCCCAACGTTTTTTTTTTGTTTAATGTATCCCAACAGCCCTAACCGGTAAGCTCAAGTACTCTTTTATCTGCACCATTCAAATATATTCTTATGAATGGATATTAACGGGATGTTATTGAACACTATCACTTTTATTAAAGTGCCCATGGGATGGGGGGTGTTATGTTGTGTCTCTGGTGCTTCCACACACATACAAACTTTGAAAAAAATCCATCCATGCTGTTTAGAGTGAGATACGGTTTCTGAATGTGTCCTGCCTTCAGTCTCTGGGTGAGCTGGTCTAAATTGGCACGGCTTGTGACGTCACAAGCCGAAACGAGCAGGCTAACCGCAACATTAGCTCGTAGCGTTAGCATTAGCATGCTAACGCTAACGCTAGCATGCTACCTCGTTCTCAATATCAAAGCACTGCTACAACACACACAAGTTCATCATAATCTACAAAAGAACTACTTACATGTGCGCCCTCATTTAGAAGTCTCCCAGCTAATCCTGCCTTGTAACTGACCGAAGTTGTAGAAACAGCCTTTCTTTTACCGTCTATGGAGCTAGCTAGCTGACATGATCTACATCTGAGCTACTGGGCATGTGCAAGTCCAATCAAAGATAGTACAGAAGAAGAAGAAAAGAGGTCTCACTCTGTAGCTAAAACAGAGACCAGGTGAAAAGAGGATCTGCAGCAGTGAGAGAGAGCACTGCAGTACAACAACAATATGGTGTTTTTTGAAAATTAAACCATGTAAACCTATTCTGGGACAACCTTAAAATACAATTATGAACCTGAAAATGAGCATAATATGGCTGCTTTAAAGTGGATATTGTTATAATATGTTTTCATATAACTGACATGGTACAAACCTGTATCTATTATCTTAAGCTAACTATTTCAAACATATCCATTCAAGTTTTGGAGTAAGCTTACATTTAAGATAACTATTTCAACTGTTTATCCATTAGTTTAAGCTAATGATTTAAACTGATTACCCATTACGTTTAGCTTACTACTTCAACTATTTGTAACTTTTTTAATTATTCAAGTAATGGATACATGGCTAGTTACTTTTAGCTAACTATTTCAACTGTTAGCCATTACTTGGCTATCGAATTTGATACTTTTTAGGCACCAAACCAAATTGCCTCCTTAGTATCGAGTATCAAAAATGCCTCTTCACATAATACCAAATTTCAATACCTAAGGAGTACATCTCATCAGTGTCAGTGAACGAATAAGCATGCAGCACACTTCTACCAAGATCTAATGATTGGCTGTCTAACGTTACAGGTCGTAGAGGCATGCAGGAAAAACCATGTTACGCTTGTTTTGATACGGGGGCATGTAGTAGGACCTGAAAAATTAATAAAACATTTTTTGCCGTAATATTGTAATTTATTTTTGTTAAAATGGATTTTATAAATTTGGAATAGCAAAAAAGTATCGTTCAGGAACCGTATCAAAGTCACGGTATTGATATCGAAGATTTTTGAACGATACCCAGCCCTAACTTTGAGTGACTATTTCAACTTTGTATCCATTACTGTAACTATATCAACCAGCGGTGTCCCCTGGGGTACAAGTACACCTGCTTAGGAATCAAACAAACATTACAACATTGAATCAAAGTAGATTTAATGTGGCTTTTTTTTGTTTACACTGATCAAAGGTAAAGACCGTTTATGTGAAACTCAAACGGAAACTGTACTCCAAGAGATGTTCATTGACTTGGAAATGTCCTTGTATCCATCCCCTGACTTGCTTTTCAATCACATTCTCACTCTGCCTGGGAGTGGGAGTATACCATAGACTGTTACTGCTAATAATATACAGTCTATGGAGTATACTATAATCAATTAAAACCTCTTTGACTTCACGCAGGTGATCTTCATTCAACTAATTATGTGACCTCACACAGGTGGTCTTCATTTAACTAATTACATGACCTCCAAAACCAAGTGGTTGAACCAGTGATGCTTTAGGTGTGTCATATTAAAAGAGATGGCGTACTTACAGTATGCAAACATATTTGGCTCTTTTTCTGTCCATCAGTGGCACATTAAGTCCCCTTTGAGTCAATGTTGTAAAACACTGTATGACAAAAGGAGAAGAAAACTATGTAGGGCTAAAAGAAGAAGTGTTCCCCGTTTCATGTCAGGTAGCAGAGATTTTTAGTCGCGAGTGCAAAAAATGTACCATGACTATCACTGTCGGCCAGATTACTCAGACTCCCCCCTACTTCACTTAGACCTAAACATGAATAATTCATTCAAGTCATTAACCTAAGCAATTTGCCCACAGCCCTCTCCTACAGCCTATGCAAAAAAGCTCTATTTGGGGAGCTCTAACACAGAATATGTCTGATTAAATTTCAGAGGTTTCAAAGTTTTCTCTGGGGCAGCGGTGGCCTGCCATGAAAATGATGACGATGACAACAACAATGATTTGTTATATAATTCCGTAACGGATTGTCCTTTTGGGGATGTTACAAATAGAATATGCCTTCTGACCTGCTATGTCATAATTTCTGTGGATTAAATAAAACCAAATAAATCAACAATAATAATAATAATAATCTTATTTTATCTTTGAAGTTTCCTTCCAGTGCTGGTAAGGAGTGTTTTTTGTTACCAATATGGAGCCTTAACTTTAACCTTAATTTATCCTCTAAAGCAAACCCTAACCTCAAAATGCATGTACATTTGACAAATGTAAAATATGACACCATTTAAAATTCACTCATCACTCTACATGAGCATTAAGTAATATGCCATTATACAAAGTACACATGATCTGCTCTCAAAGTTTCTCTGTCAAAATGAAGTCAAAACTCTCTTGAGCAGATATCATGTACTCTGCACAGTAATGAATGAGCATATAATATGAATGTTTCATGACTCTGAATAATCTTGGTCCTGCCCTGCCCTCTGTCGTGAAAAATGCATGCACAAAATATTGATGAATGTCCCTCCTCTACTGACAGAAATGACACGCAATGAATCAGGAAATGTCGGAAACACATAAGAATCGATATGTCAAGTCGGAAATTATACTTTGCCCAGCCCTGACATACTAATAATAATAGAACATACTCTGATAATATCAGAGTATGCTCGTGAGCTTGAGCGAATACATATGAGATGGGGGTCACATTAAACTGCACGGGCTCACATTCACATGTTGGTGAGTTTATGAGACATTCTAAATTGAGAGAAACACCTTCTCACCTCCAAACAAAAAATAAAGCTGAGATTTTATATGTTGGGCTTTTATATTACCATTTCTTATGTACAAGGACATAAGCATTGCCAATGTGTGTGTGTGAGGCTACTAGATTTTAAGACTAAATAGCTGTGAATGCAGTACAAACCAGACAATCACAATGTTTAAATGTAGTAAATTAAATTATAAAGACAGCTACTGACCAAAATGAACTTGGTCTACTCACAAGAGAGACTGCGAGGCTATGAGACAGGCACAGAGTTCTACTAAAGACAATATGTCGACGGCGTCGTATACGATACCACAGGTGATGCCTAATGTCATATTCAATAGCATATCTCCAGCTCAATATAGTGCAGTTACTTACTTTTTTGTTGTTGTTGTTTAGAAGCAGATAAATGCGCTGTTCTAACTAGATCCTCCATGTGATTGTAGGCCTTCTTTTAAAATCAATCGTGGAATTAATGTTACACTGTCTTTGTAAAATAGGCTAAATGCATAATTATGAATCCAACAATCAAGTCATGTAATCTCCCATAGCCTATAACGTCATTTGCCACGCTTCACCCTAGCCTCACTCTGTGTGTTTAGCATAATAGCTAACAACAGAGCCTTCTAAAGAACCGAGAGGCACGGCAGGTCATATTGAATACACCGTCAAAGGATGTCAGCATTAACCACTTCCGATTTACCCTTCAAAATAAAAGCTCTACTACACACAGGTGTTCTTTACTTTTATTGGCCAACACTTAAGGTGCATGCCGCCAAAACACACAGGTGTTTGCAGGTAATCTGGCTGATTAGACCTCTTCCCAGGGGTCCGTTTCAGAAAGCAGGTTTAGTGAAAACTCTGACTTTGTTAACCCTGAGATGAGGGAAACTCTGGGTTTTCCATTTCAGAAAGAGAGGTAACTTAACCTTAGAGTCAGTTACTATGGTAACTGAGTCTGTGAACCTAACCTCGTCGGGAGCAGGTTTTCTTCAAGAAACTCGGCGTTTCTTCTCTCTCATTTCCTCATTCATTCATTCAGTCTGTATCAGGCGCATTTTAATGCAGTTTGTTATCTGCATGAATACAAACGTAATAAATAAAAACTTATTGTTAGGCAGATTATGAAACGTTTTTTTTCTCAAACATGTCATGTCCTTTTGTCGACTATCCCGTTGATGAAAAAGCTGTATTACTTCACAGAGAGTTTACGTCGGGAGATGTTATTGAATCCCGACTAAATGTATTTTCATTTCCACATTTTTTCACAGACCTACATATATGTAGATAGGCTGCCTTATTCGTCCTCATATCACTAACATCCACCATCGTGGACATGCTTTAACATCCCAGCAGATTCTTTGTGTCGCATTACGTTTTTTGCAAACGGCATTTTTCTTTATTGGTGATGCGCATCATAGCTACTGTAATAGTAAAGCCACTGTAGCCGTCAGAAAAGTGTGACTCCCTCTGAAACGTTTTTTAAACGTTTTTTGTAGTTGTTCCCTGGACACAAACCAGTGAGAGACATTAAAAAGAAATACGTTATTATCAGGGTTCAAAATTAGCACCATTTACCAGCCAAATGCTGGTAAAATGTGCAAGTGGCTGGTAGATTTGCTACACTCAACAGGCAAAACAACAATGACAATCTATTGAGAGGCTGGTAAAAATGTAACATTCACTAGCCATTTGGCTGGTGGAAGGATTGCACCCAAATGAAATTATAGGTGTAATTCCAGTTTTCTCCAGTAATATTATAAGTTAACTGTGATTAAATATGAAATTAATACACTGTTAATGCTTACGCATTGACTCGAGCAGCAATTTTCTCCCACAACAATTCTCTCTCTGTTGCAGCAGCAACCGCTGTCTTGCTTTTTTAACGAAATACATGTTCAAACCATAGACTGTAGCCTATATAAAAATGGACCAACAGATCCCGTTGCTCTGGGCGGAGACCAGTGAAGGCCAATAGAAGCACTTTTCTGGTGATGGCTGAGCGTTACTGCGCAGCCTCCAACTGAGAGAGACGACGTAAATGTGACGTGAGCAACGTGTCTGAAAGTTGTAAGTCTTCTGGTAGCTGTGCCAAGAGAAATCTCAATCATTCCGAATCTTGCAGAGACGGAGAGCGTAGGTATATATAAGGAGATAACATAGGCACAGGCTAATTATTGCTAACTAAATGCTAGTTAATATAAGTAATTAAACTTAAACCGCTAATGTGAGACGAAACTGCCTGCGAGCTTCTCCTGTACTATATGGTAATTTCTCTACTATGCGACAGTAAGTCGCGTGGTTATGACCCAATCGTTAACCTATTTTTACAAAAACGTCTGCTATGGAGCCATAACGTGAGGTACATGGTAATGGAGCCTTTTATACATTGTCGTGTTTCTTTAGAAATAAACAATGGACAAATAGAGTCTTTAAACACTTCAGATGTAAAGTTATTCACTGTCAAAGTGACGCCAAAATGAATGGCAGTCAATGGAATGCTAACGGGAGGTGATGGCTTTGTAGCATTAAAATGGCGCCATAGAAGGTTCGCGGTCCGAGGAGAGGCTTACCCCCTTGGTTCAAACTCGTTTGTGCGCATGAGTATTTCCGCCGACCCGTTTGTTTGTGGTTGTTACCATTGTGAATCGTAGTATCATGGCTCCATTCATACTGCCTTTTTATTGTGGTGGTGCACGCACGTGAACATACTCGGAGTTGATTGAACCAACTCATATCAGCTGTTCTGGAACCGAAAACTCAGAGTTTCCCATCTCAGGGTAAATCAACTCAGAGATCAGGGTTAGACTCAGAGTTTGTTAAACCTCCTTCCTGAAACGGACCCCAGGACTGTGTGGGTCTGTATAGACTGATTGATTGACATCTTCCTGAGTCTCTTGTTAGCTTTGTTGCACCTTTATCATTCTTATTGGTAGAACAGATAAGCTCCGACCCACCTTCAACCTGAGCAAAGTTTAATTAGCCAGAATAACTGAAATCACCTGTGTGGGTGTTCAGAGGCTCTTCCTCTGAACATTTCACTGACAGGTTACCTAATAGAATGCCTTACATTAGGTAGCCGGCCTGAAACTTCTGTGACTTTTCGGAGACTTTGCACAGTAATTCCGGAATGCTAAATCCAACGGTGATTTAGTCATCTATTTGTATGAATGAAGCTGTTTCCCACTGTTTCTACTGTTTGTGTAAAGCTACTGTAGGCTGGACTGACTTTATCTAGCTTCCTCTGACACAGACATTGCACTGTCTGATTAAAAAAAAAGTATGTAGTTAATTTTCCTTCAGATACAGCAAAATATGACAAACCCATTCTGCACACACTGACATATTAACCGTTTGAACCCTGGTATATTCTCGTCACGCACTCAAAGCGGATTACAAAGCTAAAGCCAGGTTTCTGATGTGAACATCACCTGCAGTTTTGTGCAGTGTAAACCTCTGTAGGCAGTTCTCATGAAAGGACAGGGACAGTGAGAGGGTAAATGGTGAAAATGATGTGAAAGTTATTTAAACTGCCTGATCAAAAGCTATTCGGGGCTAATCTCAAAACATTCAAGGCTTAAGCCCTGACGGAAAGCACTTAGCGAGACCACTGGGGAGGTGAGAATTACTCTCACACTTTCTTTCTCACTTTACAACTGCTCTGGGGATTTGAACTGCTGACCTTGTGGGCACAACCCTGCGTATCCAACCTTTAGGGGAGTAAACTGCAAGTGTGTACAAACAGAACAAAAATCCTTTTGATGGTTTACAAAGTATTTTTTAACTACTTAACAAGGTATTATAGTCTATATATAATCTATAGTATATCTGTTGCAACTTTATAACCATCCAGACACTGTTTATAGACGGTTTACAAACTATCTTGTCCATCTATCTATGTTATGTTTATAGATGTTTTAAAAATGGTTTCTTAAAGGTTTACAAACATTTTTTAATCACTACCCAATACCTAATATAGTATATGAGGGATATAATGTGTGTAACAATTTTAAGTTAATTCACAGCACTACTAATAACAAGTAAACATTATTAATTATAATTGAATTGTTTGTTAACAGTAAAATGACTAACTATCAATGTACCATCTATTAATGAAGGTTATTATAAAGTGTTACCGAAAAGATTAAAATAGACACGAAAAGAGAAGAGAATGTGACAAAAGATCATCTACACCTGTGTCGCTTCTCCTTATGTTGGCCATGATTTGACCTGATCAAGCTTTTCATAAATTCTCACTAAATATTTACGGCACACAAAAACAAAATGATGTGGGACAGAAGCATTCATTTTTGTCTTTGTTTAGCACCTTTTACACTACCCTGACACCACATGCATGGTATCCTTTTCTTTATCACAAACTCAGTTATAAGTTGAATTCATCATTTTGTCAATTTAACAAAGTATAAAGCTGTTGAAATCCCAAAATACCAGAAAAGATACACAAAAGCTTATACAAATGTACAAATCTTTAGTAGTGATAATCAAATGGTTCAAGGTTGAAAATAAGATTATTCAACCTTTTATATGCACAGATAAAGCAGAGAAATGTGAGAAATAAAATAAATACAGTCTATTACAAAGAGATTTATCCCACTGAAAGTCGATGTATGCCATTGTAAGTCACTGAAACTATTAATAATTCAGTTTCTTTCAAATAAATGGTTATTTCTATAAATAAGATAATGTGTGAAAAGCCCCATGTCAGCCCTTTAACAGGTTTTCTCAGCTCTTTTATACATGATATATAAATATGGTTATGTCACTATAAATACACACTGCTTTGTGTATAAATGGAGGACAGCCTACATTGTAAAAATTGCTTTGAAAGCACATACTGTGTGTGTGTGTACAAAATACCTCTATACATTTTTGCATCTAAAGACTCCAAACAATGTCACAGAACCTTTTTGATTCGAGAGATGTGTAACTAATTAGTAGAGGTCTGAAGGCTGAAGGAAAAAAAATCTCCTAGTCAATGAGGCCTAAGCTATTTTACGACTGGAAAACAATGACAACAACAGCAGGATTCACAACATTTGTCATCAGTAAAATGGAATTTGTAATGTTACCAAGCAACCAAAAAAACAAAGTAGAAAAGTAAATAAATATGGATGCATGTATTATGGCAATTACACGGCATTGTTCAACTCGTGTTGTATTATGTTCTTGCAGTATTTCCCATTAATATCTTGGCTCGGTTAAGCCAATACACAGGCTAAAGGAGAATGCAAGGAGACTAATCCAAAGCTGTGTTTAACATCAACACCCACTATATGAATATCAATCAGTGTACAAACACAGCAGCAAAACTTATATGATATGCAATACACATCGCCTTAAGAGGGTGTAAGAAAATATGATGCAGCATAATATAAATGTCATGGTAGCAGGGAAAACCAACAAAGCAGAAATAGAAATACAAGTTGATGCTGTTTGTTTTGCTTGCCCTAAAACTGACTTGCGCAGGCTTTTATTGTCAGTAGGACCCGACTCCAGTGTATTCCGCAGATGTGAAAAACTGTGGATAACTACACTCAAGCCCATAAATCCATTTTATAATGTTGATTCAAAAACACATGACCTTTAGCTCGCTGAGAGTCTCTGTATAAACAAATCACATTGCTCCAGCGATCCTATAGCCCATTCTTTGCTTCGCAGGAGGCTGTGCACCGTTGATGTTTCAATTTGTGCTGTCCCAGAAATGTCAAGTTAATTTTTTCCAGAGTGATGGAATTGTTGAAATGCTGGTATGGTCATAAAAGAATCCTCTATTTCTAATCGTGCCTTTCTCTTTCCACCTTGTATGGTCTTCTCTCTATTTTTCTTTACTTGCTTTGACCCGTATTACCGTAACATGGCTATTGATTCTGAATTATGATACAATTTCTTTTTGTATTGTAGCAGACAATGGAAAATATTTTTTTTTTGACGGAAGAAACTGTTTGCTTTATTTACAATCGTTTCTCAAAAGCATCATATGTCTTAGAATTACATTCCAGGATATGTTAGTGTCCCTTCTCTGTCCTTTCTCACGCAAGTTTTTTGATCAGATTAAAATCTGTTTTAGCCTAATGTTATTACTTTGAGTCTGTTCAGATATCATACATAGCTAATGAACAATTCCAGATACATAACATTTTTCAATGTGCATCTCAATACATTTGAACCCCCTATTATTTCTTACTCTTTATTTTTCATCCATCCCTTTCCCACTTTTTTAGCTATTTATACTGCTTCAGCTGCTTTCCATGCTTAATCAAGTCTTATTTATGGATTCCTACTTAATTCAAGCCTAAAAATGTTCCACATTGAATTTACATTCATTCATTGTAAACTAATTTTGCACTTTTAAAAAATATTGAACACAGCTGATTGAGATTTCCTAATTTGACCCACCCATCATTATTCTTTCAGTTACTTCATCCAAATTAAAGCCGGCAATTTAGTCTACCAACAGCTTTTACAAAAACTTTCATACAATATTCATACAAGACATTTTTATTAATTAGAATCATTTCCACTTTTCCGTACAACTTTACCTTCTTACATATATCAATCAGCAATTCAGTGTAGCGACAGCTTTTCAAATAAACAATACAATATTCCACTTTTGTTTGATAAATTACTGGTATTATTCAACATTTCAATGAAATTCATAATAATTAAAACCAAAACCATTCTTCACAGTGGAGATTTAGTCTCAAACGAAGGTGCTTTAGTCTTAGAAGAATCACTAAAGAACTTTCTCTAAGCAAACTTAAAGCACAAACCATGGTTATCAAGGACACAGTGCCACATATTGGTAAGAAAACGACTCTTTACAGCTGGATTTCCCACCGTTTTTAGTCTAAATTGTTAGAGAGAACCAAAGTCCAGATGTCACGTAAAGCTCAGCCTCTGTACCATTATCCTCTGTACTGTAACGGCAAAAACACACCAAGCAGTGGCAAGGTGCAGCCTGCGGTGAGCTGCCATTCAGTGTCTATAGAAAACTGCGGCGGCCACTCTGAGCGACGGCCGTGTGATTCTGTAGAAGTGAGGCCCAACTAAAGAGTTAAGGATAGTTTAACTTTTAGTGGCAAAGTGCGGCCAGAGAATACCCGCAGCCAATCAGTAACAGAGACCTGTGACAAATTGATGTACAGTATGTATACAAATAATTTCTTCCAGCTTGAAACACATGAACATGCCTACTGGGCATAGAATAAGTTATATATTTAAAGCAATAGCTTATTCAGTTGAAACGTCCGTGATTGTGGCAAAGTTAACAACTCCTAATGAAAATTTAACAGCATGGCAGTTTGGGCACTTGCGCCACTTTGACTTGGTTTCATCCATATCCAATATATTCACCCAACACTCTTCTAAAGGTATCTGTGGGATTTTGGAACATATCCGCGGAAGTTCTGGTTGCACTCCAGCTCTTTATAATTTTGGTACAGTGCAGGTTGTCATGTAAACAACCAGTGCTCAGAGCTCCCACTTACATGTACTGAACGTCAATGTACGACTTGTTAGCTTGTGTGACCGATAAGCTAGTTTCATTAGGTGCTTCGCATCTAAAACATCAGTTCATGTTTATGTGAAGCCAGTCCCTTAAGTCCACAGACAAATGCTATCAGCATCCTATTAACATGCTAAATGTGTCTGTTATCCGTAACTTATTAATATGCTAACTATATCTGCATACCATAACAGAGAGAGACAAAGTACTGCGGGCAATGTAGCTCATTATATCTGACTGCGACATGGTGAACTCTTGAATACCTCACTAATGTTTGCTCATGAAGCTGACCTGCAGGGCATGCTGCTGTTAAGAAGCTCTTAGATCCACAGTGGGAGACTCAGTGGTACAAACTGTCTCCATTGATGTTATTGAGTGCTCTTTGAAAGGCCGCTGTGGTAGGCTGTGTGGTGGCTACACCTGCAGTACACATCACTGAACACACACAGGTGCATGGTGTTTAAACATACATGTTTATACTTGTAATTAGTGTACATATGCTTCTATTTGTGACCACTGGGGAAAGAAAGAATCCAAAACTAAGTTGAATCTATAGTATTGATGTTCACTCATTGGCTTATGAAGCTGTTATGGCTAATGGCATAGCAAACAATTGCGCGCTCAACACCTATTAACTACCATTGGAGGGTTTTGTCTCAAAACGAATTCCAATATACAGACATTTTAGCATTGATTGCTCCACCGGTTTCTGAGAAAACTACTCAATCTTAGGTTTCTTTGGTTTTTCAGTTCTTTTGTGCTTAAGTGTACAATTACCTTGTATTGGAGACAGCTGTTCTTGGTCTTTATAATAGCGGAAGCTCTAGACAATTAGCTGAAAGTGGCTAAAAGCTGCATTAGAAAACCTTTTATAAAGCCCCCATAATTGGTCATTTAACTTAATGGTAAAATCAAGTAGGTGTTAACTTTAGACAATAAAGCTGGTTGAGAATTCTTGCGCATTTTGGAAAAAATGGTCAATCCCACAGATTACAGCTGTTCGTGATGTAAACCAACAAAATAACGAGTATCAGCAACCAATCTAAGCCTTTGTCTAACATCGGAAAAGAACTTAACTAAAGTGCTAGAAGCATAGAAGGCATAGCGAAGACATGGTGTTTTACAGGTATGTCTTGTACAGTGTTTGGTGTTTTAAGCCCCCAACGTCGCCTTCCAGGCAACGCGGCAATGGTTATGTTTAGGGTTAAGGTTAGGGTTAGCTGCCTGGAAGGCTACGTTGGAGGCTTAAAACACCATTGAGCGTCTTGTACATGAGGAAAGGGGTTCAGTTGAACTTTTTATTTGCTCATTATTATTAGCCAAGCTAGCAGATGGCAACATTGGTTGGTCGGTCACACTGAATTATCTCATCAACTATTAAATGGATTGCTACAAAATTTTGTATAAACATTAATGGTCCCCAGACGAGGAATCTCAATGACATTGGTGATCCCCTTACTTTTCCTTTAGCGCCACCAGCAGGTTAACATTTTTGTTTTATATTGAAATGCCTCAACAACTATTGGACACAGCAATAAAAAGAATAAAAAGAATAAAAGTACTAAACGAACCACATAAAAATGAAAAAAGAAATGGCAGAACCCATAAACAGAATAAAAACTAGATTCAGATGAAATCAGGGGAGGTATTGGGATTAAAGTTTGTTTTAAGCTTCGATTTAAAAGAAGCCACTGACTCTGAGCCTGCAATATTTCTTCGGGCAGGGTGTTCCAGAGCCTCAGGCATAATAGTTCTGCAGGTCTAATGTGGGATAAATACAGAAAGTCACTTCCACAATTACTTATTAGTATAGAGTAAAAATTATTCTAAAATGCTAATCTAGTGCTTCTATCTCTGACCTCAGCCAAACCATTCTTTGCAACTTCAGAAAGGATGAAAAGAGAGTGATTTTAAATGTTCTCTTGAGGATGTTGCAATACATTAGCAAGCAAGTGGAAATGGAGAAGGTTCTACAGTTGTGCTTACTATGCAGAGTGCTTTTAAAAAGCTATCAAATCAAATGCCTTATAGTCCTTCACTAATCAGGTCTGTGAGGAAAAGAAAGCCAATCTTGTACCAATTCTTAGATTTTGTTTTTGCAGTCCTAGGTATATACTGTATATAAGGTAAGGCTCATTTCTTCCCCATGATAAATCACACAATATTCAGGGTAATCACAACATCTAATTTTTCTGCCTCAAAATTGATTGTTTCCAAAAAACTGCATGCGTACACAGGGTGTACACAGACGTATAACTATGATCCATTTATTTCTCAGTAATAGTCAGAAATTCCATAAATAAAAAAATGCAATTATAAAAGGTTTAGTGAAGCAAAGGCACATTTGCGGTGCAGCTGAGCGTGACAGCTTACATTGGTAATCCTGAGGCAGAATGACTTGCTTGTAGTCATGTTGACTTGTGATACAGAATCAAGGCTACAGAAACAAAGAGAAATAGAAAATAGAAGGCAAATGGTGGAAGTACAATGTCGGTTGAGACACAGCAATCATTACAAAGACCAGCTTTGTTTTGAAGTCAGATTACAAAAGTATTAAACTGAACAATTGCTGCTTCATAACCTGATGCCATCTGCAAGGTGAAAGAAATCAGGTCCAATACCAAACCACTGGAGTTGGCAAGAAACATTTCCATAAGGAAACAACAGATAATTTATAATCAATCATTCTTTGTCTCTTTATCTTGACACTATTCTTCCACCCTCACTGACTCTCCTGGGTCGTTGCCATGATATTGTCTGCCCTCACAAAAATGTTTGAAGCAAAATTAATTACAGAAATAAAGTGATGTGTTACAGAAATAATGTGCTTCTTTAAATCCCATCTTCTGTAAAAAAATGGCATCATGCCTCAGAATTGTATGTGTGCAAAGAAGGACCAAAGTAAGACTAAAATGTAAGATTTAAGAGACTAGGGCCCCAGAAATCGTGTACAATCTGCATTTCCCTGTCAATAAAACGACAGACCTCAAGTTAAGACAAACGTGCCGACAAAAGGTGCTACAGTGGGATTGTGTTTATAAAACTGATACAGTGTGACTCCTAGAAGCTGCCCAGCACAGCAGGTTTCTACTGTTGGTCACTGAGCAGCTCTATTGAAGCGTTGGTTGATTGAATGCTTCACTAACAGTGATTGGCAGTGGTGGCTTAAAGGTTAGAGAAGCTTCCAGGTATGAATGTGCAACTGTTTGAATGTGATCAGGGCATTCCTGCAAAGGAGAAGCTTCCTCTCAGTGAACCTTCTCTGAATGAATAAAAAAAGGTAAAAAAAGAAATAAAAAAATTATAATTTTAACAGCAGTTACTTAACAGTTTCATTTTGCAACAGGAGGATAAAACATCAACCCTGTCTTCTAAAAAACTGCGTTCCTATACACTAGTGATTTTCAACCACTGTGCCGCGGCACACTAGTGTGCTGTGAGAGATCGTCCTGTGTGCTGTAGGAAATTATCCGATTTTACTTAATTGATTCAAACAAACAAACAAAACAACAAACAAATTTTTTTTATTGAGTTACTGCAAATAATTTGCCATTGTTGCGCATCTGTGCCTGCAATGTGATGACTGGCAGAAAAATGAAATACTATTCTGTGTCAGTAGGTGGCAGTATAGCTCAATAATGACCTTGTTGATTTAAGACAATAGAATTACTGCCACCTTTCGCGCACATTTCTGGATGTAAGTAGTAGGGCCGAGATCATCGACGTAAGCCTGCAACAGTGATGGATACATTTTTAAAAAGGAAAAATGCAGATTCTGATCTTATTAGGCTACAATGTGTCATTTTGTAACATTTTTGGTTGGTGGTGTGCCGCGGGATTTTTTTTATGTAAAATTGCGCCGTGGCTCAAAAAAGGTTGAAAAAAACTGCTATACACAGTGTTTTAATGTAGCAAAGTACAAATACTTCGCTACTGTACTTAAGTAGAATTTTCACGTATTTGTACTTTCCTTCATTATTTTTATTTCCGGAAACTTTTACTTTTACTCCACTACATTTCCTAAATAAAATGTATACTTTTACTCCACTACATTTTCCCTAAGGATCTTAGTTACTTGTTACTACAAAAAAAAAATCAGAACAAGTTTGTTACACTTGAAAAAAGCAGGTTTGGCGAATCATTGCTCGTAGATTGCCAAAAATAATGCACGCTCCATTCCATTTGGTGACGTGATGCCTGTTTGTTCCCAAGCAGCAAAAAAAAAAGGATGAAGCATAATAACTGACAGTGTCATGGAAGCACTTGGTGCAGGCTCTGCCACCATGGTAACAGACGATGACCACCTCGACGACAGCGGTGATGAAGATAATGTTACACACCTTTGGCCATAAAGTTCATAATTAAAGTTTTTTTACTTTTACTTTCACTTCTAATACTTAAGTACATTTGATCTCAGAAAATTACTTTTAATACTTAAGTACAGTAAATATCAGATACTTTAAGACTTTTACTCAAGTGTTATTCTAAAGGAGACTTTAATTTCTACCAAAGTCATTTTCTGGTAAGATACTTGTACTTTTACTCAAGTATTGCTTTCAAGTACTTTATACAAGACTGCCTATACACTTAAACTGCATTCTCAATGATGTTTCGAGGGAAACACATTTTCTCCCGGATTACGTGTCCTTGTAGCAGTGACAGTTTTAAACACTTGATTAATGTTGTGAATAACAACAAAACTACTTGGTTGAGTTAGGAAAAGATGATGGTCTGGGTTAAAAAAATAAGTTTGTTAAGTTAAGTATGTTACATTAGTACACTTGCATACCTAAGTTAAAATAAGTCAACGTTGACCTTTGGATTCACACTGAACACGAACAGCAGTCTCCTGCGTGAAAGTCCCCATGTTTGTCTGACCCATCCATCCACCCCGAGGCAGAACAGGAAATCCTCCGACAAGCACAGATGGGCAGCTTTGGTAAGGACCTTGCTTGCCACCAATCCCATAAACCACCACATTTGTGATACGCCCAAAACAATATACAAAAAGGTACTTGAGAATGAAGTCTAGTTGCATGGGAATGTAATCTTTCTTAGTAGACAGGCTTGAAAACATTGCTTATTCTCTTTTGAGACCCATCCATGGCTTTTCATACCAATAAATGCCAGAAAAATACAGAACTGTGACATACAAAAATCTGGCAAATACACATCCCATCTAATTAAATCCGATCAACTCAAATGGAGCCTTTGTGACGTCAAAACACATCCCTTCCCGCAATAGGTGTCCCAATTTGTGAGGATACAGACAAGCGTCTCAGCTCACATCAAACAGCTACCACAGCTAGTGTCTAATCAAAAGAAGAACACAAAGACCCATACTGCTCTATTTATAGGCTGTAGCTACTGTCCTGTTTTTAATGTATTTGGATTCCTGCAGAGATGTTTCTGGCATGAAGGGCAGGAATGTACTTGTTTGCAGTTGGTTTTGACAACAGCACAGTTAAATCTAACTTATATGTTTTTGTAGGGAGGTTTTGTCATAATATTTGTGCTGTTAATGCATTGTTAACTAGATCTTTGGGGACCTGGCTCTACTGTTCATGCATTGTCAAAAAAGAAGGAAATTTTGTGAAGGCATTAAATAGATACCAAGATGACATACACGTGTTTATCATTACAGTGGTTTTAAAAGCTTCACAGTGGCTCAGCAGTCCCCCATGAAATCACTCAGACACTGTTACAATTAGTCCAAGTTAAATGGTGCTTCTTCTCTTTAAAAAAAAAGGCTCTTAAGGAACATTTAAACATCAGGCATGAGACCTGAAAGGTGAGAAGGAATCTCCATTTCGCTTTTAAAATGGAATCACTTTTGCAGCTCAGATTCCTGTTGGCTTGTGTTCAAAGAGACTGAGCTACTTCAGACTCCAAACAGTCCCCGGAGTGGAACTGCAGTTTTTCTTGCCACTCTCTGCCATCTCTTTTTCACTTTCTGTGACTCTTTCAAGTTCTCTCTCTCTCTCTCTCACAGACTCTCTCTCTCTCTCCTGGCTTACTTTTTTATCACTTTTGCTATCTTTTGATTGTGCAGCACTGTTGAGACTAGGTTGTCATGTTAACACAATTTCAAAAGCCAGAGAATAATATGATGCTGCTGCAGAGAATTCACACTCGGATTTTCATTTGCGTTTCCAATATTCTGTTTTGTTGAGTTGCATCTAATAACTTTTCAGAGAAACAACTATGTTTATTTCTGTAGCACGTCAATTGAAAAAAAGTAGACCTTCAAAGACACCATCGCTGGAAAAACCGGCAATCTGTAGAAGCCTCAACACTACACTTTTCTTCAAGAAATATCCTGCTTTATGGCGCATGTGGTGATGGATTCACAACACAAAACCATTGTCCACATTTTGCAGAGACTTAGGTGCTAGTTTGTCCACTAGCTATGAGTCACTATTGCCTAGAACGCCAGTATACATTTAGAGAGTTTGGACAGTGCGCATGTTAAATGCCCATGTCACAGCACACTCCTGCACATGCGTTTCTCTTAGTTCTGACAACCTTCTGCTGGGGACATGGTGCTGTCAACCTGGTATTGTGTGTTTGGTCATGGTCTTAAAAGATCTTAAATGACCTCACATACTGTACTTTACTTAAAATATTCATCAAATTATTTTTTCAATAAATCCTGTTCATATAGCCATGTTTTATGCAGTGGATTCTTTTAAAAACTTTCTTTTTTAAATATTGTGGGCATTGACATTGTGGTGGAATTTCCAGAAACACCATGGTGTGGTAAGATGAGACAAAGGGAAAGCTTAGACTACTTTAGGTCATTTCATAGGACACAGGTCAGGAGATGAGAATATTTGGCCAGTGTCTAATAAAGCTACCTTTTTTAATGTATGAATGTGTTTGTCTCTATACAGATTCATAGAGTTTAGATAGTTGCATGATAAGGGCACATTTTGTTTCAGGACTGTCTCCTTTTGGAGGATGGTGGAAACAGGGTAAAGGGGCCTGCCACATTTTCTCATGCATTCCAGAACTAGGCTTAAGGTGACCATCTTTTGTTTTGGCGCCATCAATATCTTGGCATAAGACAAACATTACAGCTTGGGCTAGCGATCTATGCATCAGGAAAAGACACAGACCCTCAGAGTTGAGGACGACACTGCAGAATAGCACATCGTGGTTAAATTGTACTGTCTACCTTAATCTCCTCGATCAAGATCAATAAATGCTTATGTGTAAGACAAAGTCAAAGTCTCCCGAACCTTCATGTATCCAGAAGTTAAGCTGCTACTGAGTTTTTCCTTAACAGACATTGGATCACCATTCAGGTAAAGCAGGCCACTCTGTGGCGTCAGACCCTCAAGGGGCCAAAAGACTCCAGGTTTAATTTGATGAATTGGTAATTTGTGTGGTAACACTGTATGCACCACTAAGGCACAAAAAAACAAACTGCTAGGAGACACCTGTGGCCCCATCCTGTAGAGGGGCCCTGAATTAAAATCTAGTTTTAAGGCGTTCAGTTTATTGTGCTTACATGTGCATTTTCCTAAATTAATTTATGCTTAATCAAATGACCTGAAAGTCGTTAAGTATTAAATAACACATATAAAATTCACAAAGCAAAACATTTTTGCAGCAGGGCCCTATAGAGGGTTAATCCAGCCTTGGATCCATATACAATGTCGGTCTTGCCTCAACTAAAGGAGCACATCTCTTACCCATTCCAAATAAAAAGCAAATCAGGTTGTAAAATGCTTGCTTCCAGTATGAAGAGTGTTTAAATTTAAAGGTACCCTGTGGAGTTTTTGACTGCTTGCAGTGCTATGGGGCTTTGTTTATATCAGGTTCATGAGCACGCAGATGCCCCAATACACATTGCTGCTGGGGTTTAATGCTATTCCACTGAGTGACAGTTGCAGCTGGTGACGTGCTAATAAATGGAAGAAAATGGACCCGCAAAAGCAATGAAAAAGAAGACTGCAAACTAGTAAACATGGATGTTTACAATGCAAAAATGTTTTATAAGGAAGGAAAGAAAAATCATTCCACATGTTTGTTAGCCCTCAAGTTTATGCACAATCCATTTTGGTGAGTGACAATGAATGTAAACACATCTTATATCACATGACAATTGGCATACACTGGGCATATGTGTGCCGGTGTACACAGGAAGCAGATTGTCTGATGTTACTCTGCGGTTGAAAATCATATATGTATCAAGTTTAAAATACAGAAAATATTTTGGAGAAAGAACATTGGTGAAAAGTAAGACCAGGGATTTATTTGCCTGGACTGACGACGAGGTGGAACTGTTACTGAAAGTAAACTTAAGTATCACAGCGTGATAATGCTACATTCGCAAATGTACGTACATCTGGCCCTCTGTTTCTGCCTGTCCAGACTTAAACCAAAATAGGGGCAGCAGTGTTTTCAAATGTCTGTTTTAGGGGCTCGAAAATGCCGAAGCAGTGTGGATGCGAGGCATAAACATAGCAAAAGATATTTGTTTTTAAACCAAAACATATTTGTGTGGACGTAGTCCACAGTTGCTGCTTTCATGGTTTATTTATTTACAATGACTGCAGTGTGAACAGGTTGAAGTCGAAGACAGAAAGACCTTTAAAATGATTTTATTTTTCTGATTAAGTAAAGTTTACCCTTAATCAAGACTCCTATTTTGTGAGGGTCATTTAGTGTGAACTTGAGTTGCCGAGCAACAGAAGGACTCACTTCTTCAACGTAACAAATTTCATCACTAGGGGGCTCTCTGGAGGGAAGACATCAAAGGCAGACAATGTGCTAATGTGGAACCGAATGTACCCCCTGACTGCAGTTGGTGGTTTGAGAGTCAAGATAAGGAGTGGGAGTGTTTGCAGGCAAACAAAAAGAAAAACTGTACACAAGAACCTTTGAATCAAAGAAATTCAATTGATGTGGCTTTTAAATCATACTGGCATACAATGCAGCATGGAGGAAGTACAATGTAGCCATCCTTACTGTTTCAGTAAAGGTAGGTAAAGGTTGTACCAATAATAAGTGGATGGGAGACGGGTCTTTTTAGCCAAATTAGTGTTGATTATTCTATCCTACCATCTAATTAGTTATAGTTAATTGCATTGCAACCTTAATTCTCAGATGTATATCAGTCATTTTATAGATGATGAGCATGTAATCCTACTGAGCTCTGGATGACAAGGAAAGGAATTCAGTTAAGATAAGGCAAAGCACGAGATTGGCGGAGAAGTATTTTTGTTATATATTGGAGGTTGTATGAGGACAAACGGATACATACTGAGGTAGTATCGTAGAGATATATACTAGAAATGACTGAATTAAAAGAGGGGAATTAAAAATACTGCAGTGCCTAAAAACTGTGGGGTCGACAATATCCAGAGGGTGTCCTGGAATACAGCGGCACGATAAGAGGTTTGGCAACAGCTGCCCTCCTAAATTAACAAAAATAGTCAGAAAAGGGTAAAGTTTTGCTTTAGTGCATATTTATTTTCACTTCTTTCACCCCAGGAGCCATTACCAATTCTCAGTCATGACAGCAGCGTTCATGAAGACATTTCCTTAGTCAAAGCCCACTCTGGCAATCCTGCTGATCTTTCTTTTGTGGTGTGTTTTAAGTGATCTGGTTTCCTCCCACCACCATAACATGTATTAGGGGTGGAAAAGAAATCGTATGTATCGTGAATTTTTTTGCGACAATTTTTAAAATATATACATATCCGTCGCAAAAAAATTCACGATACATACGATTTTCGATTTGTTGTTTTTTTTACCAATGATTCACCTTAAATATTTTCTGTTTATACAGCATCGCTGACGGCGACTACATCATATCCGATTCCAGCTAAACAGAAAATGCACAAAATCCATGTTATGTACTTCTTTACAAATGAAATAAATGTCAGATTGACTGACATCTGATGTGCATTCTTTTGAGAAAATTAGTTTGTTAGAAAAGTCTCATGACATATTGTCTCTAGAAGTGTATTATTCAACTTTTGTTTTTGTTAAAGAAGGAAAAGAAAATCGAAATACCCAATACTATCGAATCACAATAATTCTAGAATCGCAATAAAGGAAATTTGCAATAAAAATCTAATTGGCACCTATGTGTTGCGAAAGAATCGAATCGGCACAAAAGCATATTGTCCCAGCCCTAACATGTATGGTCGAATAAATCCCCCCACCCCAATAACATGTATGGTCTGTTAAATCCCCCCCCCCAATAACATGTATGGTCTGTTAAATCCCCCCCAACCTAGGCGCTGTAATACTGGCTGCCCACAGCTCCTGATAATAGGAGTTAAAATGTGAAGGATTCTTACTACGTTGTGCTGTGCATACATGTATGTGACAATAAATAAAAATAAAATGCTGTTTATAGGTGCTGTATTTTTGTCAACATGAACACCAAAGGTAGAAACTCATTTTCAAATACTATGCACTATAATATGTCTGGGACTGACAAAAATACAGAGGATCTGTCAGCCAAGAGCTATCTATTCCTCAGAACTAATATGATTTGTTTCTTTTGCTCTCTTCTTATGAGGAGATATTTTGTTCAAAGGAATTATTTGACACTGAAAGTAAAGTGGGAATTCATTATGAAGGTAATATTCACCAACTGGAAGTTTTGCGACGAAGGCAGCAGGTGGTTACATTACCTCACATGTTTTGTACGTCGTAATTGAGACGTACAGCCTTTCAGTTTGAAGAAATGCGACTGCTCTGAACACAAAACACAGCTGACAGTCACTGGGATAATTGCACCAATGATCCAATTGTACTGCTGCATATTAGGGTTGAGTGCTGATAGACTTACATATAAAGCTAATTTGCTTCAACAGGCTCCCCGTGGGCTTTCCTCCCATTTAACACTCCTGTGTGTGTGTGTGTGTGTGTGTGTGTGTGTGTGTGTGTGTGTGTGTGTGTGTGTGTGTGTGTGTGTGTATGCATACATTATGTCTCCTTATATTTGTGTCTGTGTGATTGTAGTTGCAGGCTCATTTCTATTTCCTTCCTGTATCATTCTTTTTATCAATTTCTGGTCAGTAGTTATTCAATTTAGATGAATACATCAGAAATTAAAGGACAAAGATCACAAAATAAATCCCTTCCAAGTATAGCTGATTAGCTAATTAGCCCGGTATAGGTAAATCCTGACCTGAGGGCAGTTGCTTCAGACCAGCAGGGGGAATCTGGATTAGACAAGGGGAGTTGTAAACAAGCACTGCTTAAGAATGATGCACAACCCCTGAGCTACACCAGTGGAGCTGCTCAGTGCAAGACTGTGGTTGTACTGGGCACGTCCCAGAGGGGAGCCTGTGTTTGTCCTTCTCTCCTCTCTGCAACTGCACGCCAAAGCTGTCATAGCAAATACATGTTTTCCCAGTAATGTGTCCTGGTTAAATAAAGATTACGTTTATCTAATAAGGATTATGCAGTAATGACCTGAATAGACAGCTCATCCTAGATTATGGTGCATATGGTACATATTTGTCTTCAGTGTGTATTCAGTGGGTTGTGCATAGTGATACGCAGTATTGCCTGTTTGGTCTGAAAAGGGTAATCTTTGCTTAACTAAGTGAACTGTGAGCAATCTCCCGAGGGGTTCTTTTTACCTGTAATATTACAAGAAAGCTCACACTTGCACGCAGAAATGTAAAATATACCCAATATATTCATGTTCACTTGGACTTTTATGGGCAGGGTCAACCCGCACCCGCGGGTTAAATGCTTCACTTCAAGTGCACATCAGCAGCCTGCATTCCAAACCTCCAGGCTTTCCAACTCCAGCTGAGAGCCTCCCATTGGTGTTTATGGATGTATCAAACCACTGACCTTTTCAGCATGATTCAGATGGCTAGCCCCAGAGTTCAGTTTATCTGCCACTGTCAATAGCTGTTAGACGTCCATTTGAGGAAGGACTCTTGGCCTGGAATATTATCTGAATGGATGTGCACTAGGCTTAAAGAGCCCCTATTATGCTTTTATGAGATTTTTCCTGTCTTTTAGTGTGTTATAAAATTGTTTAGTGTATTTAAGAGATGTACAAAAAAAAAACACATTTCACTCTAAATGGAGCTTTCTCTCCCAACTGCCTAAAAACGCCTCATCTACGTTTGAAATTCCTCAATTAGTGATGTCAATAATTGAGAATGCCAGTCCAGTTTTTCATATGTGCTGCCCAGGGGCGTTTGTTTTCCTCTGATTTTGTGCCCACAATAAAAATGGCTGCCATTATGATCGACAAGTCCTTTGTTTTGTAATACATAGGTTTGTTGAATGCTGTTATATGCAGTCACCCACTGTTGTAGCAGGCTTTTTTAATCCTTTGGTGTTTATATGGTCATAGGACGTTGAAAGTCAGGGTTGGCATGGGTCAAACTATGGACTGCAAGACAATTCTTGAACTGAGCTTATAAGGTAGAGGAGCACACACGCACTCACTCACGGAGATTCTGATGAAGAATATTGTTTTCTCACACTTTGTGGGAAACCGAAAGGACCGAAAGTGCATACTACTACTCACACAAGCCTCTTATTTTGTTTATTGCAAGAGCTGAGTCCTGTGTGTGGGAGTTTTTTTTCTCTGTCTTTCTTTGTAATTTGAACAAAAGGAGTTGCTTTCTGCACTGGCAGCAATATTGTATGCATGAGGTGTGAGTGTGAAAGAACGACCAAGTGCTACTGCCTGCAGGTGTGTGCCACGACACTGCTAAATCGCAGCCATCTTCATGTTTGGTCCACAACATTACACTTTTCAAAAGGTGGTAGGAAATAAGTGTTTGATTCGTTTTTGTTTAAAAAGACTTTATTAGTCAGAAGTCATTTCATGTTCATAACAGGATCTGTCTGATTGATTATTTCACATGCCAGGGGGTTTCAAAGTCTGACACTGTGGGCACCCCCTCATATATCATTGAGACAACAAGCCCCATTTTTTGCCCATATTTCTTTACATGCTTACAAATTGGCACCCTTAGAAGTATGCCAAATTAGCTATTAGCAGTTCCAAGAAATCTTAAAAACATGATTATTCTCAGGCAAGTTTTAAAGTGAGTGTCTTTTTTTCTGTGATTTCTAAGAATATTTATGGAGGTTTCAATCGCAATGGACAGGGAGATATATCATAAAAAAGTGTAAGTCACACTAAATCTGAAAATATGTCTGTGCTTTCGGATTGGACTGCGACAAGACTCAAATTATGTGAGTGTGAACTTTGAGGCAAATTGTGGCAATTGGGTGTTAAGGGATTTAAAGTACCTCAACTGCCTCCATGAGCTGTTGCTGCAATCTCTGACCGTGTTGGTGATTGGATCAAATCAGCAGACCAAACTACAAGCTTGAATCAAAGTCATCTCCGATATGTCAGAATATTGTCTTAAATCTGAGTTTATGGACAGTAGTCTGAGTTGATAGACAGCATTGTGTGAGGTAAGTACAATTGCACACAATTTGGACAAAAAATTGCCTCTCTTACGTGGCTTGTGTGGGTGATGTAAGTAAAAAGAAAAGACTTGACGGCAATTTGAGGCACCCATGAATCTTGAGTGCTCTCATACCGTAGCTTGTTAGCACAAAGGTTTCTATCTTGCTGAGTCTGAATTCATGACTCCCTCTACATTACATTTTTAACCTAAAAAAACCTAAAAAAATAAAAACTAAAACGCATAAGATTTCACCATTACTGTTTAGTATCAAACATTACACAGGCATTCTGCAACAGGCTCTGACACCATACATTAGGGCTACTTGATTATGGAAAAAAAAAATCATAATCACGATTATTTTGGTCAATATTGAAATCAGGATTATTTAACACGATTACTCATTGACTTTTGGAAAGATGTTGCATTTATTGAACTTAAAAAACAGTCAACCAGATAAACAAATCAACAGTGAAAATAAGAGTTTACCTGCAAACGGTTATGTGCAAAATAAACTTCTTTTTTTCCAGATTAAGCTGTTTTTGTGATCATTAGAAGCCAAAATCGCAAAATTTCAATTCGATGCACAGCCCTACCATACGTTGCTAGGTGTGACCTGATTACTCTCCATCCTCCCCTTTGCTGTGCTGACACAGCACTGATTCCTCCCACGGTTGGGTGTAAGAGGAGAGGGCAGCTGCTCGGGGTCTTGTTGACCAGTGTGCTATGATAACTTTAGGCCAGCTGGCCGTGTTTGCATTTGCATTCTTAATTTATAACTAGGGAAAGCATTTTCGGGGGCATAATCACGACTGCTGGCCCCATTACTGTGCACATGCAATGTCTTAGCGTCTCACTGGCAACGTGGCAGTGGCCTCCTTTAAGATACAGTTGTCATAAATGTGGCTTTGAAGTTATATAGTCCACCAGGCACTTTTATGGACTACAGTTTCTTTGATGAGAAAATTGGTTTCTAGAACCACTTTCGACTTTTGTTCCCTGACATTACACGCCTCTATATGTCATGTCCACATGTAGGTGTGTGTAAACTGCTGAGCTTGTGATGTGTTTATTGTCCCTTTTTATGTCCTCTGGAACATTTCTGCAGAATTTACTCAGCCTTTGAGTTGCAGAGCATAAACAACCTAAAGCACTGTACAGTGCATGCAAGCCTTTGAAGCAAATAAACATCCTGTGCAGCAGAAAACCACACGAACACTGCATGGCAAATGTGTTCAACATCTACTCGGTTTGCCCATATGTAAGTGACATAAAGTCTTAAGTGTCCTCTATACTCATAGTACTTTTACTGGCCTAACAAATTGAAATTCACAACACCATCTGCCTATATTTGTCTGTCATTAACATTAATTAAAATGGAATCACCACATAAAATTAATAAAATATAGAGTTTTTTAAAACCTCATGAATAAATAATCCAGACCAACAGGTTAGAAGTCTTGGCTTCAGCACCACTCTGCCCCATCATGTACTTGTGATAGGGGAACAGCCATATCCCAATTCTATTTAAATGCCTTTTATTAATAGTGAATCACTTAAGAATTCTTGTTAGAGAGTGGTGGGAATGGCAATGAAGCAGAATGCAAATTCCTCCCGTTTTCTTCTTCGAATAAATGTCATATTCCCCAATTCAACTTTGAATTTGCCTGCCCCATGAGATAAATGCCGTTTGTAGATGCCGTGCATTCTAATGGGACTGAACCAGATTAATTAGATTTCATTCAACCACCTCTCAAAGAAAAAGTTGTCTCCCTCAAGTCCTATTATAGAAATAAGTAAAAGACGTGTTGCTAAGACTGACTTCGCTGAGAGAAAAATGAGGGTCTGATCAAACTCTGCTGTTCTCTTATCTTTGTCTTAAAAAGATGTTAGAATTTTAGAGACGCTCTGGTGAATCTGCAAGTTATTTATCATTTATTCAGGGAAAAGATAGCAAAAGAAAATGTTGGGTGTAAAGAGAAGAGAAGAGAGGGAGATAAACAAACAGAGGCTCCAACCTGTCAGCATCCGTTCAGTATACAGATGCCACAATGGAGCAATTATAAATTAGCGAGCTCAGGTATTAATCCAGCAGACAGCACTTTGGGATTGGCCATTTGGCAGGAAACATTTTGGCCCATATCAGACGTTGTGTTGAAATTGCTGACGCTGGGGGAGAGGGATGTAAAGAGCGAGAGACATAAAGCCAGAGTGCAAAAGAGGGAGGAATGTAATTGTCCCAGGCATCAGATCAGAAGGTGTGTGTGAAAGGCTGACCGCTGGTGTTTTTAGCTAATGAGACACTTAGCGGCTGGTGGTAGTGGTTTGGTCAAACCTGTGTGCTCATAATAGCCATGTCAACACACACACACACACACACACACACACACACACACACACACACACACACACAATCCTAAATAATAAAACAGCCTTGAAGCAGATGTATTATTCAATATGTTGTAGGTAAAACACTTGGGACATTTGTCCATTTATGCTGGTTATTAGTTTGTTTGCACACACCAGCTAAATAAAGCCATGAAGAAATTGTTGTAACCTTAATTATAGCTCTAGAAGTTAAGAAACTGTTTTAGAAGTCACTGACAAATTATGTCATCCTGCCAATAGGGGTGTCGCATCTGAAATTACCATATGTAGTTTTAGAGGGCAACTATATGATGTAATTTGTCCTTTATTTTGGATAATCTGTTGGAGTTTAAGAGTCTCTAAGTGCTGCTGACATTGACTTCCAACAGATAACAACCAAACATCATGCAGCACCATGTCCAGCACAGCTAGAATGTATGATACAAATTGTATTACAAATGAATTGACAAAGAGACAAACAGACCAATTTCTCCTCTTGCAGCAGCCTCAGTAGACCATGGGGCAATGCAAAGTCATGACATGACCACCGGCGGTTGATTTGGGGCTTTGGTGACCAAAGAGAGCCTGCAGCAAAATTCTGACTGTGTCTGAAATTTAGGAACAAATTCTCACAACTGCTGCTATTACCCATGTCTACAAACCAACCAATCAGAATATGATGTGAAACAACGCAGAACACACTGGCCAGTGCAACATTTTCTAAGCTTAATTTTTGAATTAAGTTCAAGAAAAATAAACACACATGCAAAGACACACAACTTGCAATGCAATAAACATACACAATTTTTGTTGTTGCGCAGTCTAAAAGTACCTTCATGGGTCAGATATGTGAATAGTCTGCTTGACTTGCTCCCCCCCCCCATGTTTCTGGTGTTTGTTGATAGCCATGACACAATGGAGCAGGTTCAAAAAAAGAAAACTAGATTGTGTAGCCTTGTACATGCTGTATCTGCTACTCTGTCACAAAGCTAATAAGAGAATGTAAACACGATTACTTCAAGTACAGTATGTACTGCATGTGGATGATAACATGACCTGATACTATAGCAGGCAAAGGCAGCAGCTTCACAGTGACAGGGTTCAATCATTCACTTAACTATAAATGAATCCCTTTTTACTGCAGCCATATTTTAAAAAAAAAAAAAAAAAAAAGTGCTGCTGAAATCCAGATTGTCTAACAGGTGGCACTGTGCTCGTGATGTTGGCAAGTTAAATTGCTAAGTGAAGAACATGTTAAATGGTTAAATGAGAGGTTAAATGACTACATCACATCATCTGCATTCCACCACAATATGTACCAAACATTACAGTTTGATGATAAATAAGAGCAAACGGAGCTGTTAATTATGGATTTCCCTGTTGTGGATGTATGCTGCATGATTATGAAGCAAATTGGATAAAACAAAAAAAACATAAATGTTATAGTATAAATGTGAAAAGGTCTAATATAAAACATGGATTTTGCTTCAGCATTTATTCTAATAAATAAGTTGGCTTTCATTTTAATAATACTAGTCCCTTCATTTCCAGCTTTAAAGTAATAATACTGCCATAATGGATACATTTAATGACTTCTCTGGCAGGGGTCCATTCAGTCCATCAAATAAAAACCTGCTCACTGATGAAACACAAGAGTTTCATTTCATATATGTTGATAGATTTAAATAGCAATAGTACAGTGTAAAGATATACAGTATCTCATACAGCTTTGGTGCAGGAAAGACACAGCCTCAAAGAAAAGATGCTCTTGAGAAAACTAAATTCATGAGTGCATGGAATCCCTCGCCAGATGGACTAACTGACAACAATCCCTTCTCTTTTTTGTCAAAAACCTTTTGAGCGTCACCTGGATTCTAGTAGCCGATGACATCAAATAGCACACTATTCACTTTTGACCTATTTTCGCAAGACAGAATGACAGTTTACCTGAGCACAGCTGTGCACCGCCATCAAGTATAAGCCATTTGGGCTTATCCAGGTTTCCAAGGATTTTCGTTCAGGGCGCATTGGCCACATGAAAGGGAATTTTGTCAGAAGGGCTCCATGAATTATGCAATGGCAGAGTGGATTTGCAGGTCTTGCTGAAATTAATATGATGCCGAATAAAGAAACGAGATGGAACTGGCGGTTTTATCCAGCAGAGAGGGAAAGAGAGAGAAATTTGGATTTAGAGAGTAGGCAATGATGCACAAAGGGCATACATGTCTGGATGCAAATGTGCATATAGTATTTATCCTTCTATATTTATCCATGCTTATTAATAATACAGTGTTTTTAACTGATAATGAATGCATACAGCAAAGCTTATCATCAAGATGCTCAGGTGTTATGCAGGAAAACCACCCAGTGGTACTCTTATCACCTGTATACTGAAGGATTGTTTGCCCACTCTTGCTATTCTATAGGAGTAACATAGTGAGCTGCAGAGCATCAACAGAGTAAATATTTACGTGTCAATCTGTCGTCAATACCTGCCACAAAAGCAACGCTGTGTTCGAGAGATTCAGGGTAAGTTCTGTTTGAGAAAGTTGCTGCTAACTCGGATTTAACAATGCTAAAAATAACAGGCAGAAAGTAAAAAGAAGCAATTGTGTAAAAAAGTAGCTTGGTTTGTTGGATAATGGCCCATGAATCTATTTTTTCCCCATCCACTATTTTTGGTAATCCAAGAGGGCAGCTGTTGCCAAATCTCTGTCATAATCTATGTCCTTGTCTTCCTTTGGGATACTGTTGACCCTACAGTTTTAAGCACTGCAGTGTTTTGTAACTAGATCAACAGCCAGACAGGCACTCAGAAAGCCGGATGGACTGATAGCTGCGTGTCAACACTGTCAGCGTGCACTGAATCTCCTCTAAAGGACCTGTCAGTGATTATCTACATACTGTAGGTGTTAATATGTGCTGGTTGTATACCAGGGTGTGCAAAGTGCTGTATGAATACTAATCCTAGTTATCTCAATTATCTGCTCTGTCAAGATGATTTGTGTGAAAAATGACACTACGCCAACCTGAGGTGATTTGATAATAAGTGTGGACTGGGAACTCACTGAGCAAATGCTTTGACAATTTATCTAATTGACAGTATGACTCATTCTGTATGGCAATTCATTTTAATTACTAAGTTCTCGTCCCAGGCAGTGTATGGGAATGGCTAAAGGGGGTTGGAGGGGTTCAACATTTGACTTTTTTCAATCCTATTTGACGATAAACAAATGTCCTGCTTTGTTAGTGTGTGGACACTTTGCTGCTTTCCCTCTCCTCTGCTTACATTGTTGTTTTTTCTGCTTGACATTATAGACAGTAGCTCCTGGATACTTATATATAGTATAATAAATCACTTTTGACTTTATACACAGTATGCTTTAATCAAATTTTCAACACTTTTTTTTTAAACACTAGTGTGACCTGCCAACACCACATGCTTTTTGCCTGAACCACAATAACTCGATACCTGGGATTAGCAGCAAGGTGACACCACTGTAGAAAAGATTCAAAACAGTGGACAACAAGAGGATGCTAACACACGTCTAATGCCTGGTGCACACTAGGGGATTTTACAATCTTAACTGATTTTAAAAACATGGGAGAACACAGACATAATGGCAGATTTGACCAATTTTTCTATATTTTCATCTTCATAACGCACACACCAGACAATTTAGTGATGACACTGGACCACACACTTGGCATTCTCCTAAACGATTTCAGAGTGGTGATTTCAGAGACTTGGGATCTCACAGAAACTCATGTGACTCAGAAGAAAACAAACATGGAGGCGGACTGTCATTGTCAGATGGTTGCATTTGTACGTGCTATGATTTGAACCAAAAATCTAAACAAATTAAACATAAAAATGCATTAAGTCAAGGCTGGCACAACTGTTGCCTTAATTCTATAAGCTTGTCCTGCTTTTACTTCTGTCTACGTGGCTCGGGTGACAAAAGTTCTATTTGCGCTGTTGGCAGACATGTTTATGTTCTACACAAATACACGACATCCGATTGATCATGCTTTGCTGTCAATTTGCTCTTATTGGCTATTGCAGGTTTTTGCTCAATGACCCATCGCTGTTCCTTTCACACTACAGGATTTAAAGTCATAAATATCAAACATGTTACGATTCAAAACCTCTCACACTACAGGATCATTTGGGCAGATAATCTGTTCAGACAAGCCTTGAATCGGGAACAGCTGTGCATTTGTTGGGAGGGACGAATCTGACCCAAAAACCTGACCAATTATCCTCTAGTGTGGGGCCAGCTTAATAAGAACTAACAAGACCACGAAGAAACTGGAGGGCTGCCTGTCAGGCAATAGTAGTCCAGTAGTCTGGAACGCTCTTGGTGCTAAGGCTAAGAATAAACACTTTCCCTGGGAAATGGGAAGACGAGTGATAACCAGATCTGCGATTCTACTGGCTGCTACAGGACCCAGGATCTCAGTCAGATGCCCTGGATATCCTTTCATCCTCACACAGCAGGGTAAGTAATTCTGAAAGCAAAAAGGCAACAGGGAAAGCTGACGACTTGGCCTCAAAATCTGACTTGATTTTGCTGGTAAGGATGTAAAAAGCATGTACTGCTTTCAAAATATACTGCTTTCCCAAGGATATGGTCTGTGACATGACAGAAAGAAACCCACATATTCTGGCTGCACACCCAACTGTGAAAAACATAGTGCACATAGGGACCAATGAGAGATTCAGCAGATTGTTGGCACCGAACAACTGGGCACTGAACCGCATGTAACCCCCATTCAGTGCACTTCATTGACAATTTGAAATTTTTCTGAGACCGCAGACTATGGCCGGTGGACTTTTGCCTGAACAAGTCAGTAGTAAAATTGTTCACCTTTAACCTACTGTATCTTAGTTCCTGCATCACCCATCTGCTTCCTCCGCCAAGGACAAGACACAAGAGGAATCAAAACAACGACAAGACATAACACAACACGCCAGAAACCTTGATAGACAACCACCTCTGCCCCTGTGTGAAGAGAGTTTAAAACATGAGGGACTTCAGAGCCAAGAGAGTTTCACCACTGCACATGCCAACTACTATCTCTGTGAGGTTTCGCTGTCTTCCCCCCATCCAGGTCAGCACTCCTCACCCCCTCCCTCTCCTCCCCTCTTCACTGACCAAAAAGAGCTGGTCACTGCTGGGTCCAAAATGTATCCCTCGTCCCATTTTCTCCACTCCACCATCGGCTTTAAATCATTTTTATTAAACGTCAGGTCTTTTTCAGGCAAATCATGATTAAATTATCAAGTACAATCTTTATTTTGTTTTTAACTGAAACTGAACAAGATAACAGTACAGCATTTTGTATGTATTCTCCCAATTTCAATTTTATGAGCAAAGTTAGAATGCATAAGAAAGGAGATAGAGTTGCCATTTTGTTTCATGATTCTTTCCACTGCAGGCAGATGTCTTATGGGAAATTTGCTTCTTTTGAATATGTTGCTCTTCAGTTGAAATCCTCTTGTTCACTGTTTTTTAAAGCATCTACAGGCTGAACATCTGTGTATCATCTGGTGACTTTGACTGTGGAGTTATTGTTAATGATTTTAACATGCAAGTTCACAACCCCCAAGACACCAGAACTAAATAACTGTGTTGTATTCTGGGTAACCAAGGACTGACTCAGCATGTGACTGAGTCCACACTCTGGACAAACCCAAACATCTATCCACTAAGTCAGGCATTGCATTTGCCTTATTCTTCACTTCCAGACAGAATTTAGAAAATTAGACAAGCTGTCAGTACCTTCATATCAGGTATCTTTGCATGACACAGTATGATCATATCAGCTATGAAACCTTAGAAGAAATTGTGCAACATCTGAAACTCTTCCTGTTGCTGCCTTCTATTAACAGGCTTTTTAAAAAAAATATATTTTAACTGCATGGCATCAGATCTTCTGCAAATAGTCAACACAATGTCCCACAGGCCCTGGAAACTGCAGTCATTAATCCACTCTTTAAAAAAAAAACTATTTAGACACCTTATCAATAAACAACTCCCAATTACTCAGATTATGGAAAACAATATCTTACCATTATTATGCAGATGGCACACATATTTTTACGATGATATCACCGGGTGAATTTGGTCCAATAAAAGCACTAAGGTGCATTGAACATATGCACCTTTGCTTTTTATGTAAAGCCTTGTTAAATTGCCTGGTTGTTCACATACATACTATACAAATAAACATTTGGGAATTCTAAGCATTTCTAAACCACAGTTTCTGTTTCTTTGGTGAATGCCTCCTGATAGCAGTCATTAACCACAGTTGTAGAAGCCAGAAGGGCAGACAACCACTGCTCTCAAACTCAAATGCAGGCCCTTTCAACCACTTCCACTCTTTACTCTAAAAGAGTAAGTAGCTACAGCTGTGGAGGTGTACTGGTTGATTTTTGTACACAGAGAGACTCAGACACAACAAAAGGCTCCCTAAATGTTTTGCACCATGAAAAGGATGCCTTGAAATGCTAATATGTGCTCTAGAAAGCGGGGAGAAAGTGTTTCCCTGCCACCAAAGGTTTATGTGAAGGAAACACAACCCAACCCAATCAAGCAGTAGCTTGACATTGAAAGGTTGGTGTGAAAAGAATATTGTGATCAGGGTGAGGGATGATTGGAGACTTATTTTAAAACCAGAAACATAGGTGTAATTCTTGACTCATACCATAAACATTTCTACTGTTTGCAGAACAGCGTGAAAACTAAGGCACTCTTGTTAAAGGAGTTAAAAAGCCTTTATTGATGTGGCTAATGCATGCAGCTAATGCACAGCAAAAGGTACAAAATATGCACCAATGCATTCCAGCACACAGGCCTTCTTCAGGGTGACTACAATGTGTCCATGCTTTGCTTTACTTCCTTGGGTTTTCTTTTATTTACATACATAATCACATAATTGTTTTACGCTTAATTTGTTCAGTTAAGTCTGGTCAGGTCTAGTCTACTCTGTAAAGCCCTTAGAGACACACTGTATGGTATGATTAAAACCTCTTTATAGCGAACCTGACTTGGGTTGTTTGTTGATCCTCATCATTTTAGGTTGGAGTAAATTAGCGTTCACATAATTTGTAGATATATGTTTAAGCTTAGAGGCTGGTTACAATTTCTTGGCACCAACCGTCTTACCATCTTTATTCCTCAAGGGGACTACACACAGACATGCTTGAAGTGCTCTTATTGGATATTCTGTTTTGTGTTTGACTTTTTCAAATCCATCTCTCTCCTCTCGATACAAAAATAAATCAGTGGAAATTAAATTTGCATTCCCAATAAGAGTCTGGAAAATAATGTAGCTGTGTCCTTACACAGTGACCATAGAGACTACTTATTTCTCTGGGATGCCTTGTTGGATGTGTGCCCAGGCAACAGTCATCGGCCCACTGGTTTGGCATAGAGCTCCAGTGGGCAGCAAAGCAGCTCAAAATGTGAGGCCGTGGATCACAGTCAAAAAACGAACAAGGCCTGCAGGGAATATTAAATTGCAGCATGGAATACAGGACAAAGCCCAGATGATCTGTGCGGAGTAAAATGCTACAATGTTGTTAATTTTGATCACTGACCTAAAGAATATCCAACACATGTTTGTGGTTTGTTTGCCATATTACAGTTTGCAGGTTTTTATATCATATTTGTTTTGATATACATTGTTTTTTTAACAGCACAGATTAGGACTGATGGTGTTTGTGGCAGGAGACAGAAAACTCTCATAAACACACTTTAAATCTTTCCTTACATGCTCTGCCATAATCTGAACACCATCTCCAGGCAACAGCTAGTCTCATTTTTTTGCTTTCATCCACCAACATAGAAACTTTGCACTGTTGTGAACTCACCTATCTGAAAATATGGAATCAAGACCAAGGTCAGTTCTAACCGCGCCATGTGGATCTTTTCCTAACCTCCTGCTAGAGAGGAAACCGAGGTAAGACTGCTCTGCCCACTCAAGGTCTGGCAGCTCATTAGGTTTTATTCTCGATCATGTGTGATAAATTGCCTGCAGGTGACCGAGTCATTCCATTTCTTTTTTTTCACTCCAGAAATCTGCACAGTAAGAGAAATTCTGCTTGCATATTGTACATGCTAGTAAAAACCTCAGATTTAATGGAACTGAATACCATCTTCAGTCTAAAAATATCAATATCTTCCATCCAAAGCCAGTATCAACGAACCCCACTGCATACAGGGATGGAAAAGTCCACAACAGATTTGATGTGGTTCCATTTGGCTGCACTGACAGCCAGTGATTCAGTTTACTCATTCAGCTGGCTTATGTTTCAGACATCAACTTGTCTGTCACAACAGAATCAATTGGCTCCCCTCATAATAGCCCTGCCTTTGTTGCGCTCCAGACTGGCTAAACACGGCAGTTAGCATGATTGACCACTAGCAAATCGAACTTTAACTATTGACCTGCATACCCAAATCAGTCCAAGCAGCCAGAAAGCGGGGAATAGCAGTGTGATAGACTGGGCTACACTTTAATAATTCACAAAAATTGAATGTTTTATTACCTGTTTCTTGTACAAGAGTGTTGTTTTGTGTGTGAGTGTAACAGGAAAGCCGAGAGGGACATGAAGTAGAGAAGACAAACAAACAAAAGGAAGATTGGTTTTGATGTAAGGCCAGCAGGGCTGCATGTGGTTTGAGAAGTTGAGAGATTTAACGACTACTTTACCTTTATCTCTCCACACGTGTTATCTGTATGAAAGCTGTCCAAGCAGTATGCATCATCTATCGGCGAAGCAAAGAGGAATGCAATAAGCAATCATTGAGCGATTGAATACCCTGTGTAGCAAAGCGAGGGGCCTGATTCTCCTGGCAGGCAGACAGACATATGTACGGGGATAAAAAAGAAATAAATAGAATTGGAAATTCAATCACTTCCATCTTTCAGTTGCGCGTTATTATGATGGTGGATCTTTGAGGGCCCAATTCGCAGGGAGCATCTAGAGAATTAATCTGCTCAGCCAAAGTCTCATACATACAGCCTAAATCATAGCAAAGAGATCAAAACCTCGCCAAGACTTACACGGGCTTCCCAGCGCAACGATATAAATGCACAAGGTTCAGAAAGTTTGCTATTATCTTTATATATTTATTTTTTCTCTTGCTCTGACATGCAGAATGAGCACAATAAAGGCAGACAAAACAACAGCTCACTACATCTCTGTCAGGCATACATGCATGCTTTCATGCATAGACAAGGCAAACATACATACGCTTTTTTCTCATTCAGCACAGTAAGAATCACACTGCAGAAAGGTGGAAAACTCAATAACACATCTCTCAACCTCTCTGAAAAACAAATCTGTTTATGAGATTCTGTAATCCTTGGCTGGATTATTGACCTTTGCTTCAGCTGCACTCTCTCTCCTACATACGTGAGCAAAAAACAAATGCACACACTCATTTCATGCTACAGGGGTAGGTGGAGAGGATATCACACTTCTCTGCACGGTGTTGCTCTTTGAAACATTACCTCGTACAGCAATATGATAATTCATTGCATAACGCACACACACTTAACAACGCAGACAGGCAAATTACATGGAAGTGAAGTGAGCTGTGCTGGACTCTGCTACTGTGCTGTATGGTTGGTTAGGTAAGGTGGCCTCGGCCTGGGTGCGGCACCGATCAACTGGGGTAGAGCCAGAGGCGGCATCGTGATGGGTACTGGAACAAATGCGAATAGAAAAGATGCTCACGGTCGCGCAGTCCTGGCTCAAGCTGACTCCACATCGGCTTGACACATGGAGAACCGCATGCCGAGAAAGAAATGAAACACATGAAGTCTTTATGGTATAACAAAGGGGTGGAGAGGGTGAGAGGAAAGGATCGAGGGGGATTGGTCTGAAATTCTCTGTGTCTATGTGAGTTTGAATGTGCATATGTGGTCAGCAAGGCAGGCTTCAGCTGCGATGCTCCTTTAGAGCTTCTGGCAGATGCTCAGAGACAAAACAAACACTCTAAATATAGTAGCTTGTATACACACACACACAGTGTTCAACAACAGTAATAACGTAATAAAATAAATGCGCAAACATAACACACACTCAAACACAATATGTGCATGGGTGTACACAGTGGGAAGTCCACCCACGCATCTCTACAGTATGCTTGTGTGGTCAGATTCACACACATGCAGAAACACACTGTATCACACACACACACACACACACACACACACACACACACACACACACACACACACACACAGTGTTCAAAGGTTTTGTGTTTTTGCTGGCATTAAAATGTGTGTTAACAGAACAAAAACACAGGGTAGATTTTCTGCGCCTTAATACGTCTCATTTTGGCATGTTACCACGCAAACACCTGTTACAGCCAACAGGTTGTTACATTCTAGTCTAATAGGGGTGTTAGAAAGGAAGTCGGAGGCATAGCGATTTTTGGCTACTGCTGTTCCCAGCTGGATAGTGTTTCGGAGCACAGAAACCAAAACCTTAGGCTAATCTGTGGCTCACCTTGAGCGCCTGTAGTTAACTTAATCGCATACAATTCATCGCATTCAATTTTAATTTCAATATAAACTAGAAGGGGCACTCAGAGAGCACACACCTTCGCCAAGGCATGTCTTATCTCACAATGTTAATACAGCGTGAATTTTACTAGTCGGAAAGTCATTTTTCCAATTAGTCTGACACCGCATGAATGCAGCACAGACGGCCTATCACAAAGTTACCAAAAGTAAAAAATCATTTGTCTATCCGCACTGTGATTCGGATCCGCTCCAAAATGTAACGGGTTCTTCCTTCGCCCATGTTACACCCTTTAACAAAGTTTCATGAAAATCGGGCCAGTAGTTTTTTTCCAGTGTTCCATAAATCACCTTAGATTGACCCCGCTCTTCTCTGTGTCCATCACACCTTCTTTTTCCAAAGTCACTGTTTGAATAAATCAACATAACTTCTGAAGTAAAGCTGCCTAAATAACATTTGAAAAAAATAGATTTTTAGTACACATACAGTAGATGCACCCTTGTCATGTGATGTTATGTCAGACACATCTTAAACATATTAAGCAGCCAAAAGGAAATTAATTAGGAAACATTCAAATGAATGAAAGGAAGATACAATGTTCCCGTAGGGTTCTCATTGCTTTTTAAGGCTTAATTACAACTTGTAAAGCATTATGTTAATAATATGTGGCCTGTGTGCATGCTCCCTGATTAAAAATCCTCCCACACTGCCTTTTGAACTGGTGGAGATTTTAAAAAGCCACTCTTAAAATGACTCTTCATGTTGGAACTGTTATGGAATATTTGCCCCCGTGGCTTGATCAAACAGCTTGTAGGGAATTATCAAAGTAAAAGCCCCTTCACTGAGACACTGCTTCTCCGAGGGAGGTGTTATTATGGAGAGGGGCCTCTTCAAATGAAAGTCAGTCGTCATCTTAAAAAGAAAATTAGTGAGGAGGAAATGCAAAGGCTTGTCTGGTTTGTATTTACATTGAAAAGGACAGACAGTTTAATTCTGGAGAGGATTCAAGGTAGCTGTCCTTCATAAATATCTGCTTGTGCCTACTGCAGTGTATTAGATGTACTTGTAGATTTAGAAAGACAGGCCTCTTGTTCCTTGTATGAGTCCCTCTGGATTTTATCGATGCCATAAAATGTTTAAAGCAGGACAGAGATCATTTACGGACATTTAGACCAGATTGAGAACACTGTCTCTGCTGCCCTTGCCATTGTAGCTTCTTTTTTGTCATTGATTATGAACGCTATGTAAAACATTTCTGCAGATGACTTACTCAGGCTGGTTCACACTTGAGTACTTTATTCTTCCCTGAACTCCATTTAAAGGGGTAGTTTGGATATTTTGAAGTGGGGTGCTAAGAGGTACTTATCCATAGTCAGTGTTACCTACAGTAGATGGCTGTCGGCACGCCCCCAATTTGGAGAAGCAGGAAACATTGACACATGAGCTAAGCAATGCGCTGCTGTTGGCGGGGCCAGCACGGGCAGCAGCCAAATGTATTTTAGCTCACACGCACCTAAACAAAATTGGTTAGTTTGTGTTATTGTGTGACTTTAGTGAATCCGAACTAGCCCTTTAACACCAAAGTCACACAATAACACAAACAATCTAACATATTGAGGCAGCGGTAGCAACTCTGAGGTTTTGAGGTTCTGTGAGGTAAAATTACTGTTTCTGTCAGAGGAGTCGGGTGGCTTTGAGAGAAGAGCATAGATGGACATAATGGCTATGGTTCCCCGTCAGAAAGGGCTGCCTGACAGCGAGGTAAAGCAATGAAAATATTCTAAACATATATAGCGTACACTTAAACAGATACAGATTTTTTTTAGGTGGGCCTTTTTTAGATGGCTAAAATAGTTTGCTGCTGCAGTCCACAGCAGTACATTGCTTTGCTTCCATGTCTGTACTTCAGTTTCTTTCTCCAAATTGGGGTCATGCCAACCGCCATTTACTGTGGGTAATGCACCCACTATGGATAAGTACCTCATACAACCCCACTTCAAAATATCCAAACTATCCCTTTAAGCTCTGATTGTTTACAGGCATAAGTAAAGCTCAAGTTTTAACCTGTCCCTGCTCATTTTCCATGCCATCTTGCATTTCTTTGTCCCCCATTTCACCCTGCAAAAAAAAAAAAAAAGAATAACGGCAGCACGCAATTGCCTGTAATGTGAGCTCTGTGAATTGTCTGGGTCCCAACATTTGGGATTTTTTTATTTGAATAATGCAACTGTCAAATGGTTTGGCTTGGAGCTATCACATTATCTTCCTCTATTCCACTTTTCTATTACATGTATGTCTATTCCCCACTGCTCTGCACCATTGACCAAGCAGACCCTCCAAAGAGATCAACAAAAAGATCTCAACAAGTAGGCTTCAAAGAAATATGAGAAAAAAATAAATAATAAACCCTTAGTATTTACCCGCTCCACTCTTCCTGTGTATGTACTGTAAAATATATGTTGATTCTACCTGCACTTTGGGGTGTGACTTTTTGATTGATATCTCTAAATCTCTAAGACTGTGGTGCAGCACTTATTTCCTTTCCTGTTACCCACAAATTAGCTTACAAGAAATTCCCTATAACACATGGAATTATGTGAAGATATACAAACAGTGTTGTTAGTTGACGGTGTCATAGTTTAACGCTAAATTTCTCTTCAGAGCTACAAGGTGCCCTAATGATTTAGGGCTGACAAGACAGATGTATTTGAACAGCTAAAATCACTCATTTGTTCAGTTATTTGGTGATTTGAAACTCTGGCTACAGGGACCTAGGTAACATAGGAGTTAGCATTGGGCTGCCTACAACCTTCAAAAGGGTTGCTACTCAGCTCTGGTTACAGCTGGATGAAAACACTTGTTTATTCCTACATTTATTTTGTAAGCAAAGACAAATCTTGCCTTTACATATTTACTGTTGGTCCTACTTTTTTAAGCATTTAGCTCTCTTTCTACTGACTGGTTTCCCTCCTGCCTTTAACATGCAGATGTCCACCCACTTCTAACGAGCCCTTGAACCTCTTGATTAAATTAGACCCATTTTCATCAAAGGTGTTGGGTGCTGTCGCATCGAACCTGTTTGGTCCAGTTAAAATGAGCTCTGGGACATTAACCCGTTAAGTGTGGTTCACATGGGCTGGTGTGAAAGTGAACTTACAGAGTAAACAACAGGACCAATACCAAATGAAAAGGTTCACTCTTCTGGTCTGACAGCAAACGGATCCACCGCGATATTTTGTGATATTAGATATTAGCATACTATTTAGTATGAATTCAAAAGGTAAACCACTATTAAATCCATCTTCTGATGTATGTTCAGGAAGCTATTAAAAAAGGGATCTGTATAAGCCACGTAACCATGGTAACGTGAGTAACAGTCTAAAATTGGCCCACTGATAAGTCTCATAAATGCATGCATATATATCATGTGTATGTGTACATATCTAAGATAAGATCATATCCGTCCTGTTCTGGCCTCTCTTCATTGGTTAGAATTATTATTATTATTATTATTATTATTATTATTATTTACTTTCCCTCTTGTCTTGGGAATGATAAAGAGTATTTGTTTTGTTTAAGCATCATGATCCTAAGACTAATTAGTCTTTTTCACCAGCCTGTAGGGTAATAAATAAATAAATGAATAAATAAAAGGCATGAGCTGAATACTGACAATCTGTTTTGCCTTTTCAACTTAGTATTTAGAAGATAAAATCATTTTCTGGAACAATGGTTCGCGACTTACATGGAATGCAGTGAGAGCACAATGAACTCCGACAGTTCTCATACAATACAACTTCCTTTGAGATGTTTATATTACGTACACTATCTACCCATGTAAGTGCACAAGAAAGGTAGACTAAAGAAAGCACTGATGGTAGTGAATTGACAAACTCAAAGGGATCAAAAGTGAAACAAACAAATGGAGGCAGACAGAAGTGTGTGTGTGTGTGTGTGTGTGTGTGTGAGAGAGAGAGACTTCCCCTGGAATCCCCTCACTGTCTGGTGACACACGGAGTCACACATTGTAATGAGTGTCACAAAGGTTAATGAGGTGCCCCCTTTAGCAACCCGCTCCCTGGAAAACCTCTAATAGAGATGGCAAAAGAAAAAAAACAAACTTAAACACACATTTAGATTTGGATTACAGTGAGAAGTTGGTGAACCCTACCGCGCCACACACCTCCACCCACCTCACACACTCACAAAGAATCTCCTACCGGCCAACTCTTGAGGACCTCAAAGGATAAACTAAAGCAAACTTTCTCCCTGTGTATTATATTCATAAATTGGCTCAGTCTAGTTGCGAACCATCCACAGTCTTGCATCAAACATTTTTTTTCAAATTTGAATTTTTATAAATGATTTCAATCACACCAAAATCTGCAAAGAAATATTCCTTTCTTGTCAGCTCAAGCCTTAAGTAGCCCCAGCTGAGGGTGATGCTTCACCCGGTTTGACCACATTAAAAGAGTTAGTTATGTGACCTGGCAGGAAATTTCTACTGCATACAAAAAGGATCAGGATTTAAAACAGCAATGTAAATGGTCTCCTAAAAAGCTACCAATGTTACATCTTTAGCCTCATTTCATTTTGTTTTGTGCGATTCCTTATACCTAAAGGATAGAATCGGCATGCGATCTGATTTGCCAACTCACTGGATAAGGATTGCTTAATGACCCTGGAGCTGTTCTGTGACTGCCAAAACACCTGAAGAAGGCGGCTATCTGCACTTAGTTAGCTTAGACAACAGGTAAGCTAGCTAGCTAACAACTATTTCTAAACTAACACAAACACATGGATGACTTGCATTGATGGACTACAAGCAAGATGAAAGTTTTGTTCTTCTTTATCTGAACTGATCAGGAATCAAATCAATGCAACGTCAACTTTACCACCTCAGCCAAGTTTCCACCCAGTTTTTAAAAGCACAAATTGAAAATGTACATAAAGAAAGTATTTACAAATGCATTATGTGAGTGGCTATTTTCACAGCCTGCTTACTGACAGTCACACAAAAAAAAAGATTACATGTGTCTTGGACACTGATGCATTTACACCGTCTGCGTCTAAAATTCGTCTCAGCAATTGGATTTCGATCTATCTAGAATGCTTTTTGGGTACATTTATGCTAAGCTCATTTAATGAGGACAGGCGAGGACAGTCTCTTTGTGCAGGTTACTAATGCCAACTTGAGTTTTTGTATTTTCAAGTTCATTTTCTCCTGGAGCTGTCAGGATGCAACACTCACTAGTGCAGCTCAGAATGAAATGAAAACAGCATAAGGAGAAAGAAACGTTCCAGACACGCAAACATGCATTATCATATTCCCCACCCTACGTATGAAAATTATATACTTAATGGCACAGTTGAGTCATCTCTTCACCTCTCCCAGAGATATAGAGGCAGCTCCCCCTTTGCACCCTTATATATTTAAGTAGTTGTATAGACCTGTATTTACAATCTGTATAGGGTCTCCAATCTCCAAAGGATCTCAAAGCAAACAGAAATTGTGTTGCAAAAAAGTTTCCTCCGAAATACATTTTGTTCAGCGTCAGAGGAGCTCTACAGTAACCCTATCTCAGAGGAGCAGGTGTGTTTTGAGGCAACTGTTGTGATTGTCATCTATTATAGAGAAGCCAAAAAGCCCAAAGTTTGCAAGCACTCCTTCAGAATGGAAGAAACTGGAACAGGCTGCACACACACTGGAGGACGCACGCTTCCAGTTTTGTTTTGTATTCATTTTTTACACCACAATCTGTTGAGCTATGTCTACAGGGTCCTATCTTTAAATAATAGATTAGAAAATTGAGCATTTCCACCACTGTAAAAGCCCATGAATAAATCACGATTATGAACATACACCCATATGTATGTATGTGTGTGTGTGTGTGTGTGTGTGTGTGTGTGTGTGTGTGTGTGTGTGTGTGTGTGTGTGTGTGTGTGTGTGTGTCGGCATGTGGAGCTACTTGTTTTTCCTGCGTCAGTGCTTGGAGTGTTCTTGCAGTACATCTCCCTATTAAAAGGCCCTTTGACAAGCTTTTCATGTTGTCATCACACTCTGCTACTCTGTGCTGCAATTGATTTTTGTCCCATCCATCATCAATTATGCTTAAGTCTGGTGCGGTTATTTTCAAAATGAAATCTTTTACAAATGAATGATTAGTGCAGTCGGGCTGAAAGACTAACAGAAGAATGTTGCACTGGAATCAATGCGATTGGATTACTCCAACTGAGCCCCCATGTGTCATTACTTCATTTTATAGATCTGTAGAGCACAAGTTAAATGGGCAAATTATTGCAATATACTGATTCTAATTGGACTCTGTTTTTTTTTGGGACACAGCGGTCTCCTTGATGAAAGACCCATTTGATTGACCCACACACACACCCCCGACATCCCTCCTACGCTGACTTTGATGAGAAACATGGTACGTCAAAAAGAAATGTAACAGTTGAGAATGCAGTGTAGTATGGAACCTAATTTTTAGGAGACAGGGCTGAAAATTCATATGTTTGGGCTCTGCAGTGGTGTGTTTGTGCAGTGTTCCTCTCTAAATCCAAAGTCACAATGTAACTCCATCCTCTGTATGATCTAGTGATCTAGTATACCAAACATAAAACACCCCTCTATTTTATCGCCTAAATTTCTGTTGGAGTGGCTGATATTTTATGATCTTTTTCTGAAGTACATCGTCCTCTAGTCCCCACACTTTATAGAAGTACCATACTAAATTGCTGGAGTACCCCTTTTATGGTCATACATTTTTCTATTGGTTGTGTTTGTATACAAGAGCTGTAGAGAAAGAGATGTACAAAAATGTGCAAATGTGCATGTAAAACCTAGAGATGCTCATATAACAAACAATAAAACATGTAACTTCTTCTGTAATGTACTACCTGTGAGTGCAAAAAATCAATAAAAGACTGTTTAAATAAATAAATTAAAATATCTATCAAAGTTACCCAATTAATCTGATTGAATCAAAAAAACAAATGTGTCCATAAAACATAATAGCAGATGTAGTACATGGTATAACACACAATGCTGTCGATCAAACCTGAAATAGGCCAGCTAATTAGGTTTGTGTGCTTCCTTCTTGCTTTGTTTCTCTTCTGATGTAATTTCCTTTATCTATGTATTCTCACATGTGAAAAAATTGGCAAAAAAATGTGTAGAGACAAATTATGGTTTTAGGAAACTAGACGGATTTGGAAAACTAGAAGTATAAATACTTAAAAATAACACTTGCATGCCAAATTTGTGATGATGCTTCTTAATAATGCTTCATGACGATCACGTACTGCAATATCAGAGCAGTAACACTACATGTTCAGAGTTCTGTAGTTGCAGACTGCACTATATAAATACGATTGAATGCTTTCACACTGCCCACATCAGGTCATCACCCATCAACAAGGACGCCTGCAGTGTGACTGTCTGACAGAGCAACAACAACATAAGGCAATACTGTGCAATCACAACAATAAAGAAGAAAGTAGAGCAAAGGAACAAAGATACAACAAAACGAAAACAAAGAACAAAAACAGGAGGATTTCACAGTGTGATATTTGAGTACAGTGTATGGAGTGCACCATTATCCATCATGTTTAAAAATGATGCCACGTGACACCTGAGGTTGGTCATGCTTTCTGCTGATCAACATCTCACCTGTAACATGCTGCCTCCACAGCTCTGTGCTGGCCTCAAGGTGAAGATCATCACATTGATTTATATCCACGAAACACACGGAGGCAAGCATGTATGCATGCATATGTACTGATCAAATACACACACACACACACACACACACACACACACACACAAGCAAAGACTAATTTGACAGGTGTCAAACCCACTTCAGTCTGCCCCCCGCTCCTTTCGCCCACATCTTTTTTTAATTTTCTTTTTATTTCAGCATTCCTTCAGCACCGGAACTCTATTACCCCCGAGTATTCATTATATGTATTGCCTGCACTCTGATCTACGGTCTCCTGTTAGGATTTGCATGGATGGTGCAAGGCAGGCATGTCTAATCCTTTGCCACAGAGAATTCAGCATCTTTATATAACAAGGAAGATAAAGAGAAGTCACCAAAAAAAAAAGTTCAGTGGCATATTAGTTGTTGCTCAGATTTTCTCCAAATGGTTAAAGCGGGAGAACTCTGCAGCTGCAGAAAAGGATTCAAATCAGATTGCTTTTTACATGATATCAAACTTTTGGGTTTGGCAGTGGATCACTCAGATACAACTAAAAGATTTACTGATGCACTTACATTATTCACACTCCGTGAACTCTTTGAGGTCTTAAAGCAAGGCATGAACACCCACCTTGAGTGAAGCCTCAATTAGACACTGATTTTAAATTAAATTACCATTACTGAATTCCCAAGGACACCATGGCTTTTGGCCGAGGGATTTTAAGACCCATTTTATCTGTGAATCTTTGAGTTCTGTCATTTGAAGCTTAGTAGATGGTGCTGAGGATTCGGAGGGTAGGTGTAATTAGATGCTCCCAGACAAGTGATAACTGTTAACAGGATTAAATGTGTTGAAGCAAAGTGAAATGAATTGTGACTGGAAAAGGTGAGTAAGAATTTTCATTGCTGGAACTGGCCTTATCTTTTATATAAAGCTGATTGTCAATGTCAAAGTGTGGAGCATCTTGTTTGGTCTTCGAGAGTTTGCAACAAATTCAACAAAAATGTATGATGTTTTTATTCTTGTTTCTACTTTGGAAAACACTTTTCGTTGACTTTTGTGAGCGAACAGCATTTTTGTAAGGGAACTGTATTTAACCAGCAGTATATATTCAATTCATTAATCAATTATCGTCTGGGTTTTGTCTGTGCTATCCGGTCATGCTTTGCTATGTGTAGGTGAAGGACAGGCCTTGTACAGCATGGGGAATAGGTGAGTGGACACACAACACAATGGAAGAACGTGTTCACGTGTTGTACATCCCACATTGTGCTACAAGGTCCCTGTAGAGCTCAAGGGTAGGAATCACTACATTTACTGCCACTACTTTATTGTTGTACTTTACTTTGGATTCATTACTGCGTCAAAACGTTGTAGGCTCTTAGTAAGCATTGCATTTATCTGATTAGACGTTAACATCCTTAAATTCCTTTTAATTCTATCTCGGTAAGGATTTCTACAGACAGTACTTTCATTTCATGAGATCATTTTAGCACTCTCTTTCCAACAGTCACTCCTATACACAGGATACACTGGTACAGTGATGTTGTAGTTAAGAAACTCGCCCCCAGATGTGCTTTTCCTATCCTGAAATCAAACACCAGCAGGCTGCACTCAATGTATTATCTCCCACTCTTAGACTGCCTCAATTAGGAAGTACTACAGCTACTCCCCAGGCATTGCAGTTAATGAGAGAGTTCTCTTAATCTTAGCTTTAGTCTTACTTGCCTGCTTAAATAGAGGGTATAAACAACAAAGAAAGTGGTATTTGTTGATTATATTCATTCAATAATTCAAAGGAAGGCTTTATCTAAGTTGAACCTGGCAAGGGAACCAATCTCATCTGAATGTCCTTACTGCTATCAGTCTTCTCTGCACAGTCCTTCTGATTCTCTCTGTTCTCACTGAGGGAATGTGGGTGTTTGTGAATACAGCTAAATGAAGCATATCTCTCATAAGCAGTGCTAATCTCTTGGTGACTCTCATTCTTCCACTATGGGGGCTTTACTTTAATTCAACCATGAATCCAAGCTGTGACCAAAAAATATATACAATTGTTGTCACTGTCCATGGTGCTGAATCATGAATTGTTTGTCCCTGTCCCGGATCGAGAAACGTGTGTTTTTCCACCGGTTGCGGAACAGCTGCGGAACGGCGGCGGAGTCATTAGGTTTCCATTAAAGTCAATGTGTGTATTTCGACTGACTGCGGAGCCCTCCGGAGCAGATACGCAGAGCTTCTATTTTTGCCGGACGCCGGAGAGCTCCGCAGCAATTCAGCACAATTCAGATTTTGCGGGACAGGAAGTCGAGCACAGAAACAAAAAACATCCGGTTAATTTTCAAAATAAAATACACCGTGCTCACGGCGGATCATATTTCCCTGCACTACACCTTGAAAACACAGCACAGAGTTGTTTCCCCTCTACTCCTCTGAATGGAAACAAACTGTTGTTGGTTTTGTGGTTCTATTCTACGTGAATTTGCGAGATCTCGTGGTTCCTCGTGACTTCAGCTGTCAGTCATGGCCGCAGCCGTTCCGCAACAAAACAGGACCTGGTGGGTATTGACGGACGGCGGAGCACGGAGCCGTTCCACAGCCGTTCCACAGCTGGTGGAAATTAGGAGTCACTGTCCATGGTGTGGAACGAGAATTGTTTGTCCAAGTCCATGTCCCGAATAAAGAAATGTGTGTCACTGTCCGTGGTGCTGAACGAGAAATGTTTGTCCCTGTCCCGAATTAAGAAATGTGTGTTGCTGTCCATGGTGCTGAATGAGAAAGGTTTGTCCAGGTCCTTGTCCCGAATCAAGAAATGTGTGTCACTGTCCATGGTGCTGAATCAATAATTGTTTGCCCTTGTTCCAGATCAAGACGTGTGTCACTGTCCATGGTTCTCAGCGATAATTGTTTGTCCCTTTCCATGTCTTGGATCAAGGAATGTGTCACTGTCCATGGTGCTGAACGAGAATTGTTTGTCCCTGTCCATTTCTTGGATCAAAAACTGTGTCACTCTTCACGGTGCTGAAATGTTTGTCCCTGTCCCGAATTAAAAAATGTGTCACTGTCCATGGTGCTGAGCGAGAATTGTCTGTCCCTTTCCATGTCTTGGATCAAACAAATGTGTGTCACTGTCCATGGTGCTGAATGAGAAATGTTTGTCCAGGTCCTTGTCCCGAATCAAGAAATGTGTGTCATTGTCCATGGTTCTCAGCGAGAATAGTTTGTCCCTTTCCATGTCTTGGATCAAGAAAAGTGTGTTCCATGGTGCTGAACAAGAATCGTGTGTCTCTGTCCATGTCCCGAATCAAGAAATGTGTTTCACTGTCCATTTCTGCTGAATCAATAATAGTTTGTCCTTGTCCCGGATCAAGACATGTGTATCACTATCCATGGTGCTGAATCAAGAATTGTTTGTCCACGTCCATGTCCCGGATCAAAAAATGTGTGTCAACTTGTAACTTATCCTTAACCTCATTCATTAAATATCTATATAACTGAGGACACTGCAGCTTTCCAAGGACAGGATTACATGGGATATTGTAACAAGTGTTGGTGTGCTGGCTGCTCAAACCTTGTACCAACTGAATCCATTCAAGAATTATTTACATAGAGAAATCGGTGTTTTATTCTTGTTTTGTTCACTCAATTGTCCCGGCAGTTCATCATCAGTTTTTGTCCTGCGTTTATAAGGCTGTGTAATTTGATATTGTATTGACCTCCCCTTTTTGGAAAAACTGTTTGCTGATGGTTAGTATTAATTCAATAAGTCTGAAGAAACACTCAAAAGCCCTTTGTTGTCTTTTTTTCTTCTTCTTTTCTTATGTGTGCTATTCCATTCCAGGTGCTGTTGCTTTCATTGCTCATTAATGTGAAATTAAACCAAGAGTAAAACATAGTTTCTCGGATTGCTTCCATCTCATCACTGCCAAAGCTTTGGTAAAGAAAAGAAAAAAAGAGTCAGCTGGCTATAAAAGCTAATCATAATAGTCAGACATATATATGGGTTAAAACATAAATCTATATAAATCTGAATCAATGATACAAGACAAAATATCCAATATTTAGCTTTGGAATTGTTCTTTTTTCTAACACTAACATAATTCAAATAATCTACAGTATAAATACATCAAATAGCAGGTAAATGGTGTATAGAACAACCCTTCAGCTGCCTAACTAGCTGTACCACACAGTTCACATGAAAACTGAAAGACTGGCCACAACACAGGATGTCTGCATTAGTTTTGGTAGACTGAGTGCACAATGAAATGAGGATTAAAAACCTTGGAAATAAGCCCAGAAACCATTCAAATGGGGACAACCTGCTTTCTACTGTCATACACGAGATCACTGAGAAGAAAAGACTGAATGCCTTCTGTGTAAAGTACCTAATTTCATGAGATTGTTGAAATCTAAAAAGATTCAACGTTTTATATCGGACACCTGGAGGCTAAGTAAACACAATTAGCTCTGATTGAGATTTACCACTTTAATAACGCCACATTTGTGAAATACCGGATAATTAATAAATTAATAATAATTACCGGATAAGCGGAAGAAGATGGATGGATGGATGGACATTTGTGAAATAGTTTAAGATATAAATGGTAAAATGAAAACAATCACATGCAACAGTGATGCATTTGTTGGCAACGCAGACAAGAAATTAAAGTTAAAATAGATACAAATGGGTCAGTGAGTTGTTTTCCTAAATATGTAGCTGTCATTTCTCAGACCCAGTGATTACCACTCTATTACAGGCTTTAGGCTCTAAACTGGTCACATAAATGCCACCATGAGAGAGAGAGAGAGAGAGAGAGAGAGAGAGAGAGAGAGAGAGAGAGGTTGCTGTATATTGTCATGTGCTGGACAGACCATTAAACTGTCCAAGTGATCCACAGTGTGTACAGTAGACATGTTTAAATGGGTAGGGCTGGTGCTATGCATGTAAAAACCGTGGTGTGGCATGTGCATGGCCTGAGCATTCAGGTCATTTACTGTATTGCAAGTTGGTATTTACTGTATGTTCAACCCAACTTGTTTAGAGCCTATTGGTTTTGCAGAGTGATGGTGTTGTTTGATGAAAACAGAGGTTTAATTGAATATGCATACACCAAAGATCCATTTAGGCCTGCTGCATGTATTGCTAATAGTCATGAAAGTAGATGAAGAAATAACCACTGTGATAGAAACTAAAAGCTAAAGTGAGAGGTTATCACTAGCAATCCATTTAAAGTTTAACTTTTGTTAGATAGAAGTGGTCTAAATAATCTGAAATCTGAAGATTAATTTGAGTTGCAGCACAGCATGTTCTGTTCTGTCCATGTACTCCTTAGGTCAGGGGTTGGCAACCTTTTTAATATGAAATGCCAATTTTAAATGTTCTTGTTAATAAGCCATACCAGCATTAAGCTTGCCATCATCTTCCGAGCCCGCTCAGGAAGTGCTATTTTTTCCTTTGTGCTGCATTCTGTGAAGAAGGCAACACATACTAGCCAATCAGAGGCAGAGTAGGGTGGGTCTTTGTGGAAGGCGGATGGGGAAAAAAAAATCATCCCTAAAACAGGATGTGCTCCTGCCAATGCCTGTTAAAGAAGTCATTTGGCATGCGGTTTGAAACATTTCCAAAACACTCCCTTGCATTGTTATTGCTAGTTTGCCATTGGTTAAGCTAGTGCGCTGACCCCTGCCTTAGGTTATCTACTTTCATATAATACCAAATTCACTCTAGCTTTAAAACTGACCTCGCTACAGCCTGTTAAAGACAGTAATGTTGGCCAAGATTGCCGGTGGTCCCGCATGTCTCAGAGGGTTAATATTATTTGGATTAAAAAAATGTGCTTTAGGCTGATAAAGCAGATTAATTCTTACATTCAATATTCCACTACTGCAACTTTAAAACATCCCAGACCAAACCTTATCGCCACAAACCTCTATATCAAATTTCAAGACACGATTATCCTTCCTTTCAGGTGTGGCCAGGAAAATGAAAGCTACTGTCACCTATCAAAATCATCTATGAATTACAAGGAGGGCTAACTGTACATCTCTGTCATCAGAGAAAAGAAATACTGTGAGAGTATGACAAAGTAAATTTGAGCCTCAAAAGCCTGATTGAAGAGCTCTGATTACCAACAAAGGGCCCAGATCTGTCAAACCTCTCAAAATGAGGGCTCTCATCTTTGAGGGAAGATGGAGGATAAGTGGACAGAGTTGCCAAGAAATGTCACAGGACCCCCAAAACAGGTTTTGACACATAAATGAAGATGCATCTAAAGTACTTCATTCGCACAGCGTGTCATTTGCTCTCCATTTTTGACTCATATTACATTGCTTTAATTGTATGAGTACAAATCACACAGTCAAAGCAAGGAATTGAGTCCAAGACAAGACCAACTCAGTCCAAGTCAATTGGGTTGAGTGTTTGAAACCAGCAAACATATTATGTTAGGTAAGTCGCATTGAGATTGACATCGGGGAAGGGCTAAGGTAGATCATTACAAAATAAAATAAAGAGCAAGGTATATAGTAAGGCATAACTAATAATGATAGAAATCCACCACAGAGGAGTAAAGCTATTCAAAAACATAAATGACTTACTTAATTGATAGCACCTTTGACAGACCGTGGAAAAAGATGTTTAAGATTTTCAACAAAACTAGAATTACCAACTCACGGGTGTATACTGCTGCCAACCAGTCAATTTGAAGTTTACATCCATGTCTGTCCAGGCTCATATATGTAACATATGTATTGAAGACTTTGAGGCAATTTAGTACAATGTATTAAGTGTTTTTTTGGCGATGGCACACACACACACACACACACACACACACACACACACACACACACACACACACACACACACACACACACACACAATTAGTGTCACCAATTCAGTATTCGACCAAATGTAGAATATAGTCACTTCTGTTCCTGAGTTCTGTTGTTGAATAATGGCCAGAACATTATGGTGTCACAGTGAAGTTGACCTTAGACTGTTTGGATATAAAATGTCATCACTTCATAATTTTATCCCATCATACATTTGTGTGAACTGTTGTCATAGTTAGCGTAGGAATTCTTAAGTTATGGCCAAAAATGCATTTTGTGTGGTCACAGTTAACTTGACCTTTGACCACCAAAACTTAATCAGTTCATCTGTAAAGTCCAAGTGGACATTTGTGCCAAATGTGAAGAAATTCCCTTCAGGGGGTCCTGAGATTTCGTGTTCACAAGAATGGGACGGACGGCGGATATATATATATCTGCAAACGATCATTGTTAATAAAAAAGACTACAGTAGTGCTACAACCCCGAGCTGATGCTTTCATAATTTATACATCAACGTTAGAATTGTATGTCAAATGCTTTTCTTTGGAGGACATCCGACTCGGGAATGGAGGCTGTCAGATCAAACACTCAGAAGGAAAACAAATATCAAGTTGGACAGGATCTTGTCGAGGATCACAGGTCACCTCTCCAAACCTGTGAGCTTTACACAGAGAAAGAAAAGCCCTAATAACAGTTCAGATTTGACCTTCAGGTCACAGTGAATAGATGTTGGAAGATGATCTCATGACTGACATGCGATGACCTCTCAAACCGTGTGAGCTTTAATGACAGCTGATCATGTAGTATATGCCAATGTGTTTTATTTATCTTCTATCTGAACACGTTGGACCCATGGTTGTAACATCACTTGTAAAGCAGATACAAATGTAAAAACCCTCTCAAATAAAAAGATAGTCATTTATTTTATGTCCATATGTACACATTTATAGACTGCAGAATGAACACTAAGATGGATCTACTATCTTTTGGGGCATTTTCTATCACCAAGCAACCAATCCAGACAAACTACTAAGCACTTTTCCTATCTGCTTGTCTCTGGATTTTAGACTTCGAAAAATAAATGGCTTACGGGACTAAGGAGCAGCTTCTTGTCTTGGTCTGCCAGTTACACAGGGGGCTAAAAAGCCACCGTGGCATTAATTGTAGCAGTTGTTTGTCTCACCTTGTCACTAAAGCAAATCCTTAAAAAATGTCGTTTTTGGGGCTGATTTTGACCTGAATGTGTTCCAAGATTAATTGGTAAAAATGTATTGTAAAGCAATGCAGTGATAGAGGGATGTAGAGAAACTTTTAAAAGCAAACATCCCTTCCTGAATAAGAGCAAGCAAGGTCCCACAAACAAGATTCAGGCCAGGCTTTTATATGTAAATCTTTATGTAGGCAGATAGATATATATATATATATATATATATATATATATATATATATATATATATATACAGTGCTGCTCATAAGTATTCATACCCATGGTCAAGTTGACTAAAAAAATCATCTTTTGGAAATTGATCTTAATGCCTTAATTAAAAAAATGAGGAAAAATCCGACCTTTTAAGGACACCAATTTGTTTTGTGAATGAATAATGTATTGTAAATAAATAAATGTTCTTCCTTAAAATACAGGGGCCATAATTATACATACCCTTATGTTAAATTCCCATAGAGGAAGGCAGATTTTTATTTTTAAAGGCCAGTTATTTCACGGATCCAGGATACTATGCATCCTGATAAAGTTCCCTTGGCCTTTGGAATTAAAGTAGCCCCACATCATCACATCCCCTTCACCATACCTAGAGATTGGCATGGTTTTATTTCAGTTAGCCTAATAGCTAACTGAGATAAGATCCATATCAATGCAAATCAAACCAGCTATTAGGCTAACTGAAATAAAACCATGCCAATCTCTAGGTATGGTGAAGGGTATGTGATGATGTGGGGCTACTTTAATTCCAATGGCCAAGGGAACTTTATCAGGATGCATAGTATCCTGGATCCATGAAATAACTGGCCTTTAAAAATAAAAATCTGCCTTCCTCTATGGGAATTTAACATAGGGGTATGTATGATTATGGCCCCTGTATTTTAAGGAAGAACATTTATTTATTAACAAAACATTATTCATTCACAAAACCTTTAAAAGGTTGGATTTTTCCTCATTTTTTTAATTAAGGCATTAAGATCAATTTCTAAAAGATGATTTTTTATTCCTTTTTTTAGTCAACTTTAGCATGGGTATGAATACTTATGAGCAGCACTGCAGACAGTATTCTGTTGGCTGACTAAGCATGAGAGTTGGCAGTGCTTTTAAAAAAAACAATTGAGGAATAAAAGCATGGGTATCAATTTTTCCCTTCATGACAGTCATATTCACATTAACTACATATTTTAAAAGTTATATGCAATTTATTAAGTATTATATATAGAGTTTAATATGATTTATCTGATTGAGTGATTTTGTTATGGCATTGTACCAAACTCTGGTCATCTATGTGAAGGCCAAAATCCTGTTCCCAGCTATGTATCATTCATAAACATTTTGACATATATGTAGGTAATCACTTTCTTATTATGTGTTGATGCTTTCATAATAAGATTGTCAAGATTATTCAACTTTCTGCCACTTTTATAATGCAGATAAGTTCAAATAAGTCCCGATTTTCAGGTAGCAATAAAAGCATGTTTGAAATTCTTACTGTAATTTCTGAAAAGATTTGAAAATATCATGAAATTCTGTAATGCCCGCAGCCTTCCAGTCAGTAAACCCCACATAAGTGTTATCAAAACTAGGATTAGGAATGAATATTGGCTGACTGATGCATACTGTATGTTTCCAACTATAAAATTGTGTTCCTTGCAAAGTAAAAAAATGTTGAACAAGGCATTTTAGACCTACACTTTCCAAATCTGCCAGAGAAAACTGACTATTTTAACCCTTTTTCTTCTTTTTAAAGCACTTTAGGCTACAGCACACAGCAGTGATACAGACTGTCACAAGGTTTCGGTAACATGTTTTAAAGCTTTTATAAAACTATCATCCTTTAAGGCAAGTGACTAACACTAGTGTCAGACTTTTGTCATATTGTGAGAACTGGATGTTCAAATGAATCTTAAAGAGATACTAAAACACTGTTTGCCTTTGCTGATTCAGACCATAAAATACATGTTTTTCTCTCAGCCTTAGCCGCATCACTGGATTCTCAGCTGATTTTCAGTGGGTCAGCTGTGAGTGTTGTGTTGTGTTGATGGTAAAGACAGGAGGGGGTAAATAGAGTTTGCGGATAGATGTGTATAGATTTGAAGTCAAACATTCTGCTGATTCCCCATACGGCATCGCCGGTCGATACATCAGGAGTGGTGCTGCTGCCTCTGCCAATAGCTGTATTGACTTCCAGTCTGCACTTGACCCATCTTTTTCTGTACATGACACATCTGCAAGACCTTTGCGGCATAATTAAAAATAAAGGTGCTACAAAGTGATTCAAAAGAGAAGACCATTTGAGTGTAGCTCAGTTTTTATAAAGACTTCCATTTCAGCCCCACAAAGAACGATTTTTGTCATGATGTACAATCTGTTTTGTACAGCAGAAGTCACTTTAAATCATACCTTATCTTTTACTCATTAACCTACATCGCCTTTGGCTGAAATGATGATTTGGGACCCTGTTCATGTCATGTTTGAAATTTCTGGCAGGAAATGTCAGATAACACTTGAAATAACCCTGCCCTCTTCCAGTTGAGCTAGTCTACTTGCTGATCAAACATTATTTACTCCCAATGCATGAATCACGACAAACATGCATTCCTTATTTTGAATGCTGTCAGCGTACACTGAGGTGAACATGCTGATGTGAAAACAAGCTTAAGTTTGCTCCTGACCTTTCTGTAATTACCCGTAGAGTATTTCAGTCTTTTAAAACCTCCTGCCTTTGAAGCCCTCAGAGAGAGTACTTCTGGCGAAGATGAGCGTGCACATGTGGAGCTGATGTGGCATGTGTTTGCTCCGCATCCCTCCCAAAAGAAAATAAAAACCTCAGTTGGGCGATGCACATGCCAAGGAAAAGGAAAAGATCTTATTTGCTGGTTGATGAGACGTTTTGTTGGAAACTGCTAAATGAAAAGGTTTACATTTAGCAGCAATGACTGTTGTTTCCATCCTGGTTGCAAAGCCAGGTCATGTGCTCAGTGAATATCTTAATCGTTTGAAAAAGAAGAAAAATAAGCCTTTAAATACAGACCCAAGGGAAGGTCAAGCAGATTTTCCTACAAAAAAACATGGTGGCTTAGCCTGATAAATCCAGGATTCTTTCATGTCTCTCAGGGAAGGATTAAACAGGCATGCACATTTTCTCAAAGTACCTCAAATTTGACATAAAATAAGTTAACTATATTTACGTCAAATGTGTAAAATCATGACAAGTATGTGACTTGGTGCCGTACAACTGGGGATTGACATTAATGCCCGTTTAGAAATATCAGCCAGATCTGAATGCCAGAATGGGAGAGGGAAATTGACAGTAATCTTGTAGCACAACATTGCCGCCTGATTGAATGTCATTGACTGGTTTAAGTGTTGGTTTGTCTCTATGGCGATTGCACCATGCAAACAATTACAAAAGCATTTGAAAAGCAATGACTATTACACTGTTGATCTGAATTGTTGCATTCCATGAGGCTACATAATTATCTGAAAGACGGAGCATAACAGTCACTCCTGCTCATCAATAACAATATCGGAGTCTGAATCTTGAGCCAAAAATTGACAAAACTATCAGGACAACACCTTATTAAAAAGAAAGAGAACAATAACACTAAATGCATTTCTAAAATATGAACCATTCCACATACAACAGAACCCTCTAGTTTCTTATCAAAACTTGGCCAACATTACCCACAATGCATCCGTACCGCTGAGGCTTGGTCAGAGATTCAAGTTCTATCTAGCTCCACACCCACAGATTTTTGTCTTCAGCCCCAACTGACTTATGTTTTCATTGTTTCTCGCTCGGTGACATGGTGGTACTGTACCTCTCAGGGTTTCTGGTTCAGTAACTTGAGAGGGGGAACGACATTCAGTAAAGGACCGCAGGTTGGAGTCGAACCTGGGCCCGTTGCGTCGAGGAGTAAACCTCTGTATATGGGAGGCCACTCTACCAACTGAGCTATCCAGGCGCTAATGACTGGGATAATTTTGAACTCAAGTTAAAATTGTTTTATAGTAAATTTATTGTATCCTTATTTATGAAATTGCACAAGATAACGCATAGAAACCTGCACAAAACAAAGACCAAATCTAGGCACATACATTACAAACTATCTAAGGCTACAAAAGCTGTGGTATAAGGAACTGGCCCATGCAATTTATGTGTCCCTATTAAAATAACCACTAAATAAATCAAACACGCATTCACCTTGTCTGCATGTGCTGCACAGCGTTGTTTGCCCGGAGACTATCTATGCAAGTGACATACTGTATGAGTTGCTCCGGTCCCGCATCACACTAATGCAATTCGACAGTATCTGCATCACATCATAATGCTGAGCCCCATGCAACTATTTCTTATAATACATTTAGCTCTAGTATTCTTAGTGGTGGAAGAAGTACTAGATATCTTACTTGAGTAAAAGTACCATTACAACAATGTATTATAGAAACACAAGATGAGCAGCAAAGTGTACTTAAAGTACCAAAAGTACGAGTACTCACTATGCAGAATAACTCACTGCAAAATAATACGTACATATTATACAACTGGATTATACTTATTGGTGCATTAGTGCAAGCATCACTTTAATTGTGCAGCTGGTAAAAGTGGAGCTAATTTTAATTAATGCTAATTCATTTTAATTACTTCATATACAGCTTAATCTAGAATAATACAGCAGATGTGTTTGATTATATTTTGTATAAATAATCTCAATCTAATAAGTAACTAAAGCTGTAAAATAAATGTAGTGGAGTAAACGGTAAAATATGTCCCTTTACATTTCTACTCCACAACATTTCAAAAGTAGCATACTTAAGTAAAGTATAAGTACCTCAAAACTGTATATACCAAACTGTGCATAAGTACAGTACCTAAATAAATGTATTTGGTTACGTCCAACCACTAATTGGTCTTGGGGGTTTTGCCCTTTAGTCTACACAGTATGTCACACATGCCATGGAGATAATGTAACTATCCTGTGTGTGCTCTGTTTAATACTATAAAATTACACTCCGCGCTACACAGACAGAAAGAGAGACAAAAAGAGAAAATAAAGGAGACAAACAAACAGGTAGGCAGACTGGTTGACAAGCAACAGCAAAAACAGCAGACAAGCAGACCGTAGGCAAGTGGTGGGAAGGGAGAAATCATAAACTGTCAATGGACCATAATGGGAATGCTTTACAGCCATATGTAGGTGGTCCTAATGGTGTTTTGCTTATTGCAAGCGCTGCTGATGCTTTGCTGGAATCTCCCAAGTCCCTTAGATTGGTCTCTTATTGCACTTTTGCAAGTGTATTGTTTCCTCTCTCCAAAAAAAAAAAAAAAAAGATGTCAGAGAGAGAGGATATTTAATTTAGCATCCCATTTTTTTTTGCCCTACTCTTAATTCCAACTGAGCATTGCAACAGGAGCAGGAGGGGGAGGGGGGCAGGATAACTACCTCAACTCTACTGTGCTCCAGCTGATGTAATACTCACAAACAATGGAGTATAATAAAAATCGAAAGAAGATGAGATTGTGTTACAACAACTTCCCTTGTCTTATTTTTATTTTTAATTTTTTTACAGTTGTAGATCTATTTTGCAAAGGATTTTATATTTGAGAAAAAAAAGAAAAAAAAACGTCATGCACACATGCGCATATAGGGTGCCACACTGACGCATCGTTTGTTGTATAGTCAACTGTTTTTTGCTGGACTGAGGCATGCCTGTAGCGGATTATTGTTTTTACCGCATTCAACAGTGTTTTCAAAGCGAGGGGCGAAAGTCACACTGTAACAGCGGAGGCTCACATATGGAGGGTGATCACTAAAATAATACCGTTTATCCTTTAAGAATGGGGGGTAATTCAAGCCACTGAACTGAGGTATCACGATCCTAATGTGATATCTCACCAGTGTTTTCGACGATGCCAACTTGGACACTTTTACCAGGGAGCTGCAAGCTTTAAGAGTAAAAACATCGAATATACCGTAGGAGTCTGGTTTGGTGGCAGAAACCTCTTTTTGCGCCTGTTGAGGGAAATAACCTGCACACTGAAAGCTACAAAGTGTGAAAAAAAAATCTCCTTCTCTATATGTGGATTGATTTTTTTCTGCACTTTCTTCTCAGCATTCCCTCAGTCAGTCGACGGATTTTTTTGCCATTACAGCTCAGTAGAGGGTGTCAGATTATTCTTAGAGCACCGCGCTAGGATGAACACTGTCTGCGCGTTCTTCTTTTTGTAAAACCCAAATCGCCACAAAGAGGAAAACGAGCGAGGCAAGACACCGGAGGATGTAAGGGGGATGCGGGTGTTTTGCAGCGGTGGGATCGCCTCGAAAGCTCCAGCGCAGGGTGTGAATTCAGCACCAGGGAAGAGGGAACAGCTCTCGACGCCGCAACACGCAGCACGACTGGAAGAGAAAAAGGCACGGATTTTTTATTTTTTTCCCTGCCAAGGTCAGTGTTAAACGAACTGAAAACAGCCAGAAGATGTGTTGGACTCTACTGTCACTCGCCGTTTTTGATTTTTATCATAAACACGCGGAGGCTTGGAGGATTCAGTCGATGTGAAAGAGACGTTTATGTGGTCATTTTCAAACTGGAAGTCTGGACACAAGTGCAGGTTAGATGCAGCATGGATCTGTTATAAAAGACTGCCTTATCTTCTGCCTAAATGTCTATATCTCTTTTTTTCTTCTTCGTATTGATGTAGACTGAATTCTCAGCTCATATGTCTTGAAACCGGGAATGAATTGTCCACGTTGAAAAATGCTGCTTTGGATTGTTCTGCTGAATGCGGCTCTTTGTGTTGCGAGTGGAAATGTTACAAGGGACGTTTGTAAGGAGCAGATATGCTCTTGCAACGAGATAGAGGGAGATCTGCACATAGACTGCGAAAAACGGAGCTTCACCACTCTGCAGCATTTGACTGGTCCGAGTTCGCAGTTTTATCACTTGCTGTTGCACGGGAATTCTCTATCCAGGCTATTTCCCAACGAGTTCGCCAACTTTTACAATGCTGTGAGCCTGCATTTGGAAAACAATGGTTTGCACGACATTGTCCCCGGCGCCTTTCTGGGATTGCAGCTGGTGAAAAGGCTGCACATCAACAACAATAAGATAAGATCATTCAGGAAGAGTACATTTCTGGGGTTAGACGACTTGGAATATCTCCAAGCTGATTTTAATCTATTGAGGGATATTGACCCCGCCGTTTTCAGGGACCTAAATAAACTTGAAGTGTTAATACTTAACGACAACCTCATCAGTGCGCTACCTATGAACGTGTTTCAACATGTGCCCATTACGCATCTCGACCTGCGGGGAAACCGAATCAAAACGTTGCCTTATGAGGGGATCCTTGAACAGATACCGGGCATTGCGGAGGTTCTGTTGGAGGACAACCCTTGGGACTGTAACTGCGACCTGGTTTCCCTTAAGGAATGGCTGGAGAACATACCGCGTAACGCGCTTATTGGGAGGATGATATGCGAGGCTCCCACCAGGCTGCAAGGGAGCGACTTAAACGAGACGTCAGAAGCAGAGCTGTGCCCTTCACAGAGCGGCAGCGTGGACACCAGCCTGGTCGCCCCTCCCACTCAGGAGGAGACTTCTGAGACCGCGGCCCATGGCCCACGTCCCACGCCTTACAAGCCCAATAGAGACACCAGCGGGCCCCCGACGCCCGGCGGCCACGGTCCCAAGAGCCGCTCCAAATCTCGTGAGAACTGGCAGCTGAAAACTAGGCCCACTCCAGTGTTGACAGGTGTGAACGGGGATAGAGAGCAGCTGCACAACATGACGTGCCCCCAGCCTTGCAACTGTGAGCTGGTCGGCTCCAGACAAGGGCTTGGGGTCAAATGCGAAGGCAAAAAGATCGAGAGCTTATCCAGCCTCAAACCTAAGCCCTTGGCCGCTCACGAATTGAACATGAGAGATAACAACATACACGCAGTGAAAAAGAACCACCTGCTTGGCTACTCCAGCCTCAACCTGCTCGACCTGGGTGGGAACAACATCAAGATGATTGACAACAGCACTTTCCAAAACCAGAGCGAGCTGAGATGGCTGTATATGGATAAGAACTATCTGGATACGCTGATAGCAGAGATGTTTGTGGGCCTTGTGAATCTGGAATATCTCAGTTTGGAATACAACGACATCCAGCTGATAGTGGCAGGTGCATTCAGCCCCATGCCAAATCTGAGGGTTCTGTTCCTCAATAACAACTTGCTGAAATCTTTACCCGTGGATGCTTTCCTTGGGATTTCTTTATCCAAAATTAGTCTGCATAATAATTATTTCCCCTATCTCCCTGTGGCTGGAGTGTTAGACCAGCTCAATTCAATCATACAGATCGATTTGCATGGGAATCCATGGGATTGCTCGTGCAACATCGTGCCCTTCAAGCAGTGGACGGAGAAACTCGGGGCAGATGTGATAGTGAGTGATCTCAAGTGTGAGTCCCCTGAAGAGTTTTGGAAACGAGATTTCCGCTACGTCCGGAACGACCTCATGTGCCCCAAACTCTATGATAAAGTCTCCCCCACACCACTGTCCAAAAACAGCACTTTTACCCTGGATTCGGGGACGCGCTCGAACTCTTATTTGGAGCCGAACAGAGTCTCCATCTCAGTGCTCGTCCCCGGGTTGCTGTTGGTGTTTGTCACGTCCGCTTTCACTGTTGTAGGAATGCTTGTGTTTATTTTGCGGAATCGAAAGCGATCCAAGCGAAGGGACGGGAACTCGTCCGCCTCGGAGATCAATTCCTTGCAGACAGTGTGCGACTCGTCTTATTGGCACAGCGGCGGGCCTTATCACGCAGACGGGGGCGCGCACAGGGGCTTCGACTGCAATACGCACCTCTCCACGACAAATGATGCGTAAAGGGACTCTGCTATAGTACAATAAGCCCACATCAGACGGGATTACAAACAGTCACACAGACAGACTGACGCAGATAAATGACTGAAACGGCAAACATCATCCGCTTTTGTTCGTCAGAGGCGAACACAGACTTGTTTATGTCATGTTTTCTCCAGTTGAACCAAGTAAGTCAGCCTGATGCTGCACAGGCCCCACTCTGTAATATATGTATATGCCAAGCCTCCTGACTAAAAACCCCTCCCTCCCTCCTCCCAGTTCTATTTGCCGCAATCGGACTACGGATCTGTATGAGACAGAAAAGAGGGAGAAAAAGGAGCGAGGGAGAGGGCGTGTGTGTGTGTGTGTGTGTGTGTGTGTGTGTGTGTGTGTGTGTGTGTGTGTGTGTGTGTGTGTGTGTGTGTGAGAGAGAGAGAGAGAGAGAGCGAGAGAGAGAGAGAGAGAGCCAAGACCGAGGACCCTGGGAATGGTGCACGAACGCATGAATGTAAATGTAAATACTCGGACCGATGTATCATAATCTGCATGATGATATTTCGCATGGTTTCAACACACACACGACGGGGAGGAACCACAACCACCATAATCAACAAAGAAGCAAACTCGACCCTTTCATGTTATATCAATATGACGAAAATATATAGATATTAAGAATTATATATGACTATTACAAAGTGCCATTTCTCTATTTTTTGTGAACCTGCAGTTAGGATTTGTATTTGTTGTTTTAAACTTGTTTGGAGAAAAGAGAAAAAAAAAATCAATAATGATGACTATCAGAAAGGAGTGATGGAAGTAAAGCTGTCAGTGCATGTTATTTTCTGTTTGTTATCATTTGATTGTCGATAAATATTGGGGTTATTTATACCGTACTAGATGGTGCAGATTAAATCCATGTCTGCGCAGTCATCTCCTTTATGAATGTAAACTGTGTTATTTTATGGTGTGCCAATTGTTGACTTTCAGATATTCAGACATGCAGATGAGCATGACCAATTAACGTCACTCAGATGCTTATGCTGCAAAGTTAATGTAGCTAAAATAACAGTTCCGTGGTTTTGTGTGTCAATGAATATAGCCTGCTTTGGGTGAGAGGAAGAAAAAAACAACAAGTCATTTAAATGGGGGGTTTATACCATCATATTTTTTCAACAACTGAGCAAAGAAGTGTTTTCAATTGAGCTATGTAGGTATAATTCGATCTATGTAAACAGCGCAGGTAGAATGAATTAGAATAGAATGCTTTTTTAATGTCAGAAAAAAAAGTATTCCTCCACAAAAAAAGCTTATGGCTATCATTCACCTTTATCATATTGTGAGCTTTTGTAAAGCCATCTAATCTTGTCCAAATCAGAGAACTGAAACTCACTGTATTTACTACAAAATGTGCTTGAAATAGGCTGTTTTGGGGTGAAGAGAGAGGGGTGTCCTTCTTTCTAACAAACAAACTGGGGCCATGCAATGAAAAGCATTCAGCATGTGGCCAGTCCATAGAGACACAGGAGTGCGTCTCTTTCACTGCTGTGGACACACACACACACACACACACACACACACACACACACACACACACACACACACACACACACACACACACACACACACACACACACACACACACACAGGTAATTTAATAATGCAAGATGCCTTTTTCAACTCAGCATTTTGAACTTGAGATACTCTTCTCGGGGGTCGCATGGTTTTTGTGGGCTCATGAAAACAATGCCATGACTGTACACCTGTTTTGCAGAGCTCAGCTGTCAGGTCTGCTGCTTAGCCTATACTGCTTTAACTGAGCGTGGATTTGGGAAAAAAATATTAAACCGTTGGGGCATACATCCAGTATTCAAAAAAATTCTCAATTCTTTATCTTCTCTGCAGTGTCTAAAACAGATGCAAGGAATGTGCATTTTTTTTTCATTTATTTGTAATTATAATGTAATATTCCAGTGCTGGTGACATCTTTTACATTTGCCAATTGATTTTCTTTAAGAAACTCACTCTAAAATGCCTAATTTAGACAAGATAGCATAATTCGGCAACAATCTACCTAAGATGCCATGACAAGAGTGTACAGAGTTGATGTAAAATGGGCTTACACCCCTTAACTCCCCCGCACCCTCCCCCCTCTTTCCCCAGCTAGTAGGCCTACAGTATCATCCACAGTATACAGATTAGCGCTGTCCATAGTGCCGATTCACTCCGTATACAGATTAGTGGTGTCTATGGCACTGAATCACTTCCCCTGCTTTCTTTGTCTGCCTGCCCCCTGCCCGTGTGTGCAGGCCAGTTTGTGTGTGTGCTCACACACAGGTATGCAGCCCCCGCACATGTATGTTTGTGTGAGGACGAGAGAGAGAGAGAGAGAGAGAGAGAGAGAGAGAGAAAGAGAGAGAAATTGTGAGACAATTTGCATGTATGTGTATACACCCTTACTTTCTCTGCCTCCCCCACACCCTCTTCCCATTACCTACATGTAACCATGCACAGCTTGACCTTGGGGACTAACATCTCAGCAGATCTGTGACAAACACTCACCATCATCATCAACAAACCCCCCTGCATTTCTGTCCAGTCACCTTGCTTCCCCCTTAACTCCCATTCCCTGCTTTTCTGTCCTATCACAATGGGTGGTGGTGGTGGGGGGAGGGGGGAGTTGGGGGTAACTATGTGTCTCTTATGTGGAGTATTACTGTGCCACAGCCCACTGATGATTTGTCATGATTTTCAAACGCTGTGTTTCAAAGTTACATTTATATGCTTTGCGATATTTGACCTGCTTCTATTTTGTTAAATAAAGTGTGGTTGAGGTTGAGTAAAAAAACAATATTTGCTTTTAGGAATTTTCATTGGATTTGACTAAGTTAGCGTAATGAGACATGATTCATCATATGTTCAAATTGTTTTGCATACTGAATATACTGAAAGGTTTACATACAGTATACTTAGTTCAAGTACACTGCCTTGTGTCTTTGTTCCTTAATATAGAAAACATTTCACAATAAGGTCAAATTCATGTTATTTCATTACTGTACACTATAGTGGAGGTTTTTACATTGTAATGCATTATCATATTTTTCATATCATATTATTTTTAGACTGTTTTATCATGATTCATGGATGCTAGTTCCTTGGTACCCTGGAGAGAAAATGACACATTTAGACTTTTGCTGCAGTGCTGGCTGTATTAGCATATTCCTTCCATTTTGAGGTATGTAAACCCCAAATCCAAGAAGTCTGATGTCTGAGTATCCGAAATACACAACAACAATACCGACTTGTGTATAAGAACTCAAAAATCTTGTAAATGTTTGATGAACAGAACATTATTGCATAGTCACACTGCTATGGGGTTAATCCTAAACATATGGACTACCATGCTTGCTACTCTTCAAAACATGACATTCCATCAGGCATTCCTAAGCTGTAGGTCTGCGTGACTCTGTGTCTCACAGTACGATCCATTCATTAATGCGATGGATAATAGTTGTTGGAATCACAGCAGAGTGGAGAAGCCTCTTTTACACGCTGGGCACACAGCACTCCAACACTGCTGTGGCCCAGCAGGCCTGCCGTAGTTCGTGTGATAGCCCCCCCCCAGGAGCTGGCAGTTGATACAACACTTCCAGCAGGGATAACATCATCCGCACACCTCATACACTCAGCTTTGGTGTAGGTCTCAATGGTCCTGCTTTGGTTTAGGTGTGGGACATTTAATCCGGAGGGTATGGGAAATAGTTTGTGTTCTGTATTTGGAGGATGTGCTTTCTTTGCTTCAGGGTTGGCGAGTTAGTCATCAGTTGGAATTTCCATTACAACTTGAACACCCACGACTAACATTTAGTCTCGTTTTTGTATTGCATTTGTTTTTTTCTAAAATATTCCTTTGAGGTAATAACTGACCAAAAGATCTAAAGCAGGTAGCATTTGAAGCTATTTGTATTACAGGAAAAACTGAAAATCACATTGGAAATAATACAATCTGTCATTCAGCATATTGATACCTTGCTTGTGATGTCTCAGATCCATGCAAAGTTAGAAATGGCAGCATGATGATGGGAAAACCCCTAAACCCCAGTCTTTTCATTTAATTAGCACTAAAGCGTCAGTGGCTAGCTTTTATCTGACTCCCAACGGTCAGATTCAGTGTCTGTTCTTGTTTAGGTTTTGTAAAAATCCCCAAAAGCTTTTCAGCTTGGGTATTAGCCTTTGCTGTTAGCTTTGATTAAAGTCCCATGTGTTGCACTTAAGAGTTGTCAGGACTCCTGCACTTCTAAACTCTGCAGCCAGTACAACCCTTGCTTCTGGTTCTCGCCCATGGGTGTGTGTAGTAGTGATTATCTGGCATTATCTCTAGGGATATCTTGGTGTTACTCCCAGATAATATTATTAGCCCATCCCCTGCAAAGCACTTAGCCTATAAGTCTCAGTGGTTGGGTTTTATTAGCAGTTATGTTCTTTGCGAGCCACAATAGTTACTGTATGGAATACTTACTTGGGCTTGGAATCAGTGCCACTGATTGAGTTTGGTATTGAATGCAATGGAGTGTTCTACATGACAGGAAACAAAGCAGGCTTTAGCTTGTTTAATGATTGCGCTTGATAATATACCTTTCAATATGCAAACATATCCTAATAACACATCTCCAATATAATTACATCAACAAAGGGAAATCTTTAGAGGGTAAACTTGTGTTTGTGGATGGAGTTTTACCTGCAGCCTTGTTCAATGTACTTTTTCAATTTAATCACTGTAAATCATTGTTAAGAGTGGCTAATCAGTCCTATATTGTTGTATATTTGGCTTGATGACAACTAAACAAGAGCTGAAGTAGGGTGGAGCTTCAGATTACAGCCTGGCTTGCAACAAAGTAGCAATAGATAAAATAACTCAAGAAAAAGTTGCACACTTTCAAAGCAGCTCTAGGAGTTAAAGCTGGGGCAGATAAATCAATCAAAACACAAGGAGTTCAAACATTTCAAACCTGACTCATATTACCATGTCTGCCAGCCAGACTATAAAGCAAACATACAGAGTAATTAAAAGGATCTCAAATCATAAGATGTGGTGTCAACCCACTACACACTGGCCTACGTCAAACCACCAAGCGGGGCCCTTAATCAAAATGAGTGAATGGCCTACCGAGTGTTTCCTCCAGCTCTAAGTAATCCTCTTCTTCCAGCCCCCACTTATCGATTATCTCATTGATTTCATTTAGCGGCCAGGCGCATTCCCTATCCCTCCCTGGCATTTCTCAGGCTTTATGTGGGTCCACCTGATCTGATTACACCACTCAAATGGGAGCTACAACCCCAATACAAAATAGAGTTTGTTTGCAGGCATAAAGTAATGATGTGGTCTGTGGATTTGTTCAGGGGAAAGGGGCTGTGCCTGACTTGCCAACGTCTCTATTTGAGGCTAACTTCATTAAACGACCCAGCTCCCCCTGCACGTATAAGTGGGTGGATGTATGGTCACAAACATATTCCACAGCTTGACACCAAGGCTAAGACTTAATTTCCTGAGGCTATCTTCGTCTAAACCCAAGGAATCCTGACCCTAATGCTATTTACAATTATCTGGCTGGTCAGAGAACAGCTTGTAACTGGGCCAAGGGCAGTTTGGAGTATTGAGCGCTCAATGAGAGTCCAGATGTCCAGACACATTGTATATAGCTGCCCGTTATACATTAGTATATTTGTACATCCAAGACTCTCCTCTTGTAGGAGAAGTTGTGCTTGATGGTATACAATGATGCTCTCGGTAAAGTTTGTGGTTTGGAGAGCTTGAGCATGATGCTTTATCAAGGCACTCTCAATTCTCACTGACAGAAGTTTTATGTATACAAGCACAATATGCAAACTCTGGTAAGCAAGAAGCTCAAGGAAACTGTCTGATTTTCTCCTTTTCTAATCCCTACCATGAGAGCACACACAGAAACTGTTGTGTAAAATTCAAAGAACCTTAGATGCACTTTTAAGGCTATGGCAGTTTGTTCCTGCTCCATGTTATTTTGTGCGCGTTCAAGCATAATAACACAACTACAAATGCTTTCCATAATATTGTTAGTTCAAAAGATGGAAGTTTGGCAGAAAAAAAGTATCATATTGTAACAGTGAAAAACATGTTTAACCCTTGTGTTTTGTGGACATTGCCTTCCCACAGACTCCGCTGCTGTATTGTATGTATAAATATAATAGAAAAACATTAAAACCCAAGATGTGCAGTAGACAAATAATTGAAGTGGTTATCCTTTCCCTAGCAACAAACTGGGCTTGCACATTTGAAGGTTTTTATATTGGCTATACATGAAAAAATACATTTCTTTTGTTTGCCAAAAAGTCATTCACAGACAAAGAAATGTATAGTATGTTATACAAGGTGATGCTACTTATTTTTGTGGACAAATAGACCATATAGAGGTCTTACTAATGAAAAATATGATACAACCAAGCCATTGCATTTAACAGCTGGGATCCCTTAGACCCAACATAGAAGTAAGTAAATAAGATATCTACTCAAAATCATATGCATAAGCAATTCTCATAACATTTGGTCATGGTAATAATGTCAAGTACGTTTTATGGCCCGTTTACATGGGTCCAGGGTCTCCAGGAGCCCAAAAACATTAAATCAGTGAGGATAGTATTACATATTATTGCCATTATACTGTAAAAACTTAAACTTGTAATTTATGCCACAGAATACAAGTTGTCAGGCCTTAGAAACCTATTCTAACCTTTATAGCAGACTTTATAGAATTATCCTGTAAAATCATATATATATAGTTAAATCTCATCAGAGATAATAAAACCGATTTTTGGTTATTAACTCAGTGTAGTTACATACGTTTGTCATTTTTAAGTTCAAATTGTCTAGTCATCACTAGTAATCATGAGTTCAGTCTAAATAATGAGTTGACAAAATGTCCAATTGCTCATTTATTTAAATCATCAAATTGTTATTTTGAAAAACTGCTAGCTTATTAGCATATACTTCCCAGCATGCATTGCATTGATGTTCAAATTCAGCAGAAATTCTTCTTTGTTCTAATATGAGGAAAGTTACATAATGGAGGCTGTTTTGTGTCTTTGTATTAGTGTGTGTCTCAGAGGAGTCAAGAGTCAATACTTGAGCATTAACTTTGGTCTTCTAAACAAAATGAAAACGATGCGAAACCCTGAAGATAGAGATGCACTGAAGACACTCCCTGCTATGGTTTAGAATTGTAGTAATTTCACAACACAGGAGTTGCTTGTCTACCGTTGCCTCAAACGGTTAGTTTGTTTGCGTATTGTGCGACTTTGGTGTTAAAGGGGTTTAGTTCAAATTCACTTTTTCTTTTTTACAAAGTACAGATCGATGTGATCACATTTTACTCCTAAACAAATGTGACTCTGGCCAGTTCGGTTGGAGGGATGGGGTCTCATTATTTGACACTTATAAGATAAACGGTGAACTTGGCGAGTTTGAATCTCCTGACAGTAACGAGACTATACCAAATAACATGTTTTAGAAACGGGTGCATGCACATACCTGTTTCCTGTCTGAACTAATTTAAAATTTTATGAATTGCAAAGTAGCGCAATTACACTTGACAGACATGTTGGATTCTTTGGTAACAAAGTAGTGTCATTTCAAGGATACTTTGCCTTTGCTTTAATGAGTCATTTCTTTTCCAAAAGGAGTAAACTGAAGTCTTTTGGAATAACCTTTCAGACATGGCAATCACGGTGAGCTGATTAATCTTACCAGACACCTAAATTTACAAAACAAGATCCTGTAGGCTTTGATTTTTATTCTCCTTCAGATATACATGCTCGGGGGCAGTACTTCAGGTACTTGGAGGTAACTTCGAACTCCAAGCAGAGTGAAAACATGAAAAATTAAGACTCATATAGTGCTGAGAGCTTCACTAATGTGAAGCACACACACACACACAACAGGCTATGATACTATATGTCCATGTAAAGCGTCACAATTGTGTGACATGTTGACCAGTGTCCATATGTGCACAGAATGAGCACATATGGGCTTAATGTGTGAACTATAGACCTTTTTCATGGCAGACATGTTGACATGTCATAATAGGAAAAACACAGGTGTATTCAAAACCATTAATGATGGCTGCATTCCACTTAGTAGAGGCCCTGGTATTGTTCATGCAGACTCACTGAGATAGCTTACTGGGACACTTGATGGAATTGAGCCATCGTTAAGGTTATCAATTTCAGCTGTCCTTTTCCTACTATGACAAGTCAAAATGTCTGCTGTGAAAAAGGTCCATTGGAGACACTGAGGCTTTTAATTCCAACTGTGCACCCAAAACAGGTGATTCAATTAGATATCCACTGTAAATAATTTGCAATTCAGCCAAAGATGACAGCAGTGCAAGGAAAGTGAAAGAAGCAATCCCTTGACTAATGAAACATGAAAGCGTCCTTGATGCCTAAACAGAGCTTTAGGAACAGGATAGTAAATTAAATCTTCTATTCAAGGTGGATTTTTCCTCATGAAAACACAAGCTCAATGGTACAAAGTTGCCATGGAAAAGGTCATCCTTATTTCAATTTTTTTTCCCTGGCTACATTGTTGTGTGTGGCTACACAACAACAACAACTGTAGACATTGCAAAGCTTTCCTTCCAATATGTGTGTCAGACAAATTGCCCATGTGTCTTCATTCCTCTTTGTTATAGGTAGCTATATTTTTGTATCTTTATACGTGTGTGTGCGTGAAAAATGTGTGACAAGACTTTGCTTTCTCTGGTTGCTGCCACTGCTTTCCAAGAAAAGTTCTTGTAGCCTGAAGCAATTTTTTTTTTGTTAAACAAGAGCATCTTCTTCCTCTCTCGCTGTCTCTCTGATATTTAGTTTTAGACAGAATGTTGAGTCGTTGCTTAACACCTCTGGCTATGAAGCGGTGGTATTGTGCTCATGTATAGGAAATAAGGGAATAAAGGTTTGTTGCAGCAAACCACGTGACGAGAAAATGAGCAATTGTTTAAGATTAAGTTACGGGCAATTAATCAGTTGTATTTGTGGTATTTTAGGCTGCCAGCTGCTTTTTTAAACTTTTTATCTGGTAAACAACATTTTACAGATTTTCTATTCTTTTTTATGTTCCTCACCAGAATCAACAGATATGGTAGAAATGTTACATTTGACCTCACCCCCCAGTGCACACACCTCCACACAAAAATACAAACATGTAAAACCTCTCTCTCTCTCTCTCCCCCGCACTCACAGATGCCCATACCCAAATACAAATGCATGCTGGATAAATGCTGTCCTTAACCTGGCATACTACAACCGCTCAGCAAATGCCAGCTGGGTCAACAGATGCCCTGGGCTTTCTAGCCTGCTCTCATACAAAGAACACTGGAGCTGTCGCTTCATCTATGAGCACAACAAACACGCACATAAACATGCACACCCGCACACATGCATAGCCACATGTCTGCACTTTTTTTTAGCTCTAGTGCAGCAGTGTACAAGCAGATTATGAGGTTTTATCTTGCTTAGTGTTTGGTGCACTGAAATTGCAGCTAGCAAAGAGGTGGCAGGTCAAAATTAGTGGGTTTTGGGACATGGCTCTGCTGTGGATAAATCCACTTGATTTAAGAGAGAGAAAAAACATTTACATGTTTGAAAGACCCAACGCCACAAAGCTCAGCTCAAAAAGGGCTATGCATACTTCAACCATCATATTTGTCTTTGTTTTGTAGCCCTAAAATATGCAATTTTAAAATGTTATCGCTGACATAAATTGGATAAATAGATAAACATACTGCCCTTTGTGCGAGTTCTCCCTTTCAAACTCCTCCTTGTTTTCAGTCAGTCATTCTTAGTTTGGGAATCCCTCCAAAAGGATAGCTACAAGGCGTAGTGGTAAAAACAACTCCACTATGGGATGAGACGCCACTTGTGACTCATATCATCAGAAGCCAGCAGTGGCAAGGAAACAACGAGGCTGTGGAGAGCCAACTTTTAATGTTTTATGTTGCAATCCTACCTTCTGGTCAGTTTTGCTTTTGGAGCTATTTGCAAGGTGATATGGTTAGCACTCAGTGCCAAAAGTGGTGCTGAAAAAAGCTCCGTTTGGAAGAAGAGGTGGAGGTAGTTGTGATGTACGGCAGGGCTATATTTTTCATGAACCTGTGATTAAAAAGGGGAGGGTACCGCATGGAGAATCTTGACACAGCTACTTTAAAAATACATTTTCCTCCTTTAAAACACATTTGTTCTTCCCCCATTACACTTTTAAAAGGCAGGATTTCCCCTTTATTCATACAATGCTAATAATAAACGTTGACATCTTTTATCTTGTTTGTCTGTTCTTCATTTACATTGTTGATAAATATCTGACAAAAAGCCGGAGCTGTGGTTAGTGGTCTGGTGAGCCGAGCCGGCCAGTACTTGTGTTTAACAAATACAAGCAAAAGGAGGCGGCCTGTGGGAATAGCTGTCGCCAGTTCTGAGTGAGGCACAGTAATGCCTGGAGTGACGGTGGTGGGGAGTTGATTGCATTCATTGATGTAGCACAGGGAATGTGAAGAATGTACAGATGGCAGTTGATAGGGAGGGAAAGCAAGGTTAAAACAAACCAATCTAGAGTTCATTTTCAAAGCACTTCATACTGTATATCACTCCAGTGTTGCCCGCATATTTTTATTCCAACACTGTGGTGGCAGGAAGTGGGAAGCAATATCATACAGGAGGCACAGGGTGTATCTGGTAGGCACTATAAGTGAGAATAGGAATAAAACATAATCATTGTGATGTCTAGCTAACACTAAAATCACATCAAAAGACAAATTGCAGTTTGTTCGAATTGCGGAGATTTGTGAAATCAGAAAACATGTTTATTTCTTTTGTCATTTTCTACCGTATGTGTAATGTTTAAAACAAGGTGGTCAGACATATCTGACATTTCTGCTGTGCTTATTTTCTGTACTATGTTGCTTTAAAAGTGATAATGCAAATCTGCTCCCAGACCTAGCAAAGTCAATTCCTTTCTACTCCATTTACACCTGGCATTAAAATGCAATCTATATCTTGATATCTAGATAAGGAAAAACTCATGTTAAGGCACGATGTAAATGCACGCAGAACACCGAAAAGCTTTCAACCGTATCTTACGGTCCTTATCATAGTACATTTTTCTTTTCTTTAAAAAAAAAAAAAATCATGACAGTCATTGATTTACAGTGGTAGGCCACCACAGTAAAATACAGAAACTTACAGGGGAACAGGGATAAATCAAGAAAAGCATGATCATTTTCTAAACCAAGAAACTGGAAACATTTTAGGTGTTTAGTTTGAGACAACTTTATACTAAATCTTTTAAATAAGGCAAACCAATATACCAGTGTTGGGCACCCTATTATTACCTCCACCAAGAAGGTTAGGTTTTTGGTTTGGTTTGTTTGTTTGTCAGCAGGATTGTGGAAAAATTACTGGCCCAATTTTGATGAATTACATTTCGGAGCAGATCCAAATGACATGGATACAGAAATTATTTTTTTACATTGCGAGATAGGACATGGCCTTGGTGGAGGTCTGTGCTGTCTAAGTGCCCTTTGAAATGAAATAGGTAATTTCTTCTTTTGAATGTGACCACAGTAAAGTGCAGTATTGCATGTGCATGTTATTGTACTATGCTTTGCAAGCTGTGGCCGGTTAAAGAAGAGCAATTTGAAGTTCAGTGCCCTGTCTAAGAACAATAGGAATAGTATAGGGTTCATAGTCAACTAATTGTATGACAAAACTAGTTTTGTGTAAACGGTGATTACATTATAGGACACAATGTAAAACGCAGTAACACCAGTAACAATGCAGTAACTCACATAAAGACTACTGTTCATGAGTCTGTTGCACCTGGTGCATGCTGGGACGTTTGCCTTCACGCCTACTTAGGGATGCTACAATATACACGTAAAGTCATATAATCTATACATTTTAGGTTGACTCCAGTAAGAATTCTTAATATTTGTCCATTGTCGACTTAATTCAATTTTTAAAAAAAAACTCTAAAATGAATTATTTTAGATTACAAGCATAAAAAGCATGCAGTTTCAATAGATATTAAAGATATTGATTTCAGGTGGATGCTTCAATAATGGAAAGATGTCTAAAAAAACTGCTAGGGGGACAGAAAAAGACTAGAAAATGTGTGAGTGCAGTTCTTCAGGGCTGAGTCACGGTGGTGCTCGCTGCAATATTCCCTGAGATGGACAGCAGGTTGGGTGCTGATTACCATGGAGCATATCTTCTGTCCCATGTCCTCTCCCCAGAGAGAAAAAAAAATAGAGAGAGAGAGAGAGAGAGAGAGAGAGAGAGAGAGAGAGAGAGAGAGAGAGAGAGAGAGAGAGAGAGAGAGAGAGAGAGAGCGAGAGAGCAGCCAATCTATAACCTGTCACTGTCTCTCCCTTGATAGCTGGATGATGGATGACTGCATCTTCTCTAACAATACCGTAACACTCCCTGTGTGGGAGGGCCTTTTGCACGGGGGCAAGGTAAGAACTTTGTGTGTGTCCTATGTGTGTATGTGTGAGCAATTATGTCTCAATTTATTTCACTTTAACTGACAGCTAACATCGTGGCCTTACATGTAAGATATGACACTTGGCTTGATGGCCGACCCTTTCTATTTAAAAATGTGTTGAGGGAAATAAAAAGAAATTTGAGGGAACAAGTGTTCTTGCAGTGATTCCTTCTCGACAGGGTTCTCCTTCATTTTACCAAACGTGTTGTAGCTGCTCTTTGCACCCCAAACTATTGGGCAACTCACAAGCCTTACAAATGATTTGTCTCAGTCTCTGTGTTCTCCACAATATCCACACTCGCTGATGCGATGCATCTCAAATCAGAAAATCACCCCCCCAAAAATCAGAGATGATGAAAGCCTTCAGCGCTGCACAGTTGGCAGGGAGGATGGAGCGGAGGGGAGGGTGGGCTGCTGCCTCCCACTCCTTCTCTTGTTCAGTCTTTTGGGTCCTCCGCTGGGTCTCTAGGCTTCGTCTCTTTCTTCTTCTCTTCCTGTCTTCATTTCTTACTCTCTTACACGCTCTGTTGCTTTTCCTCTCTCAACCTTTTTTCCCTTTTCTCTCACCCACTCTTTATCCCTCCCTCTCCCGGTATCTCCCAGGGGTTTAATTTATGGTTGTGGAGCTACAGAAACATAGGGATGACAACCCACGCTCTCCTCTGCTTTGTTAGCTTGCTAGCTTGCTCACTGACTGGCTGGGTATACAGAGTGTGTGTTCATGTGTATGTACTGTATGTATGCCGGCTCTAAACACAAAGGCTTTTCTTCCCTCCCTTTTCCCAGTCTCATAATTTTTTCCCTTCAGACGTGTGAGTGCTTGTATGCCTCTTGTTATAGTCATAGTAAACCTTGGCCCATTTTATGTTTGGCTGATTCATATTGTCCATACATGCATTGAAAGAGATATATATATAAATAACTAATATTACTCTTTGTGGTATACAGGATTACTGCTCTTCAGTCAGCATTAAAATGTGAGTGAGTATGAGCGTAAACATGCAAATGAAATGCTGTGTGTTGGAAAAAACAATGTAAAGGCCTGTACTTGGAGCGCTTTATTTCCTGGAGGGTTTGATAAAGGAAATTCGATACACTGAACAGCAGCATTTTTCCTTCGTTTTTTATGGAAGATTTGTGATCATCTTGGTTGTTGTTGTCTAGCCTCTTAAGATCATGTAATTCTCAGTATTATGGGTACATGTCAAATTTCTTCAATGGGTTGACTGAAAAATAAAAGGTCAAAGTGAATCTCGATCACAATTAAGTCTGATTGTCAAGCTTCTGGATTAGCCCTCTTTACACAAATAAACAGTAATTTAATTACATATATATTTTGCAAATCTTTGTAGGATGGATGATGTTTATGGCCGTTTGCCAAAACCACATCTGGCAAACCTGGCTCATGATCTTGAGATTTTCAGGGCCGAAAGGCCCAGCCCTGGAGTCTTATAGAGGCATGTGAAAGCGGAGCTGCCAAGTGATGGAAGCCCTAGGTGGGTGTGTCCTCTGCCCTCCTTTTCTTTGTCTCTTGCTTGATGAAAAACAACAAAGGCAAGGACATCCTGATGAAAGTTAACTGAAACTAGTGCAGGTCTCAGCAAAGCCTCGAGCCCAGGGCCTAGGACTGGATCAGGGGGACATAGGAAGTGACTCATTGCTGGAATGGTTTTGATTTCATACAGTCAGTCACACATCCCAGTGCCAGATGTATTATATAAAAGGTGGTGGGTGCGCTGTATACCATATGAGCCTCATCAATGAATGAGCACTTGTTATGCATGACCTGGGAGAAATGGAGTACACTGCCAAACACTGGAGAACAGAAATAACGTGTGACAGAACAGAACAGTTGAAAATAAAAAAATAAAAAAAGTGTTGATTACAGGTTGTTTTTTGTTCAGCCATTGTCAGCCTGGCATCTCTCTTTTTTGTAAGTATTTAATTTATTTTGATGTAACAAATCTCTTCCATCCATATAATGTTTTAAAGATATTTTCCACTGTGGCCTTTTAGCTGCCTGGTTTTGAGAACCCACACGTTTCTGAAAAAGCCCCATACATAGAGATTAACATGAACTAGACAAGATGGGGTTTCAATAATGCCCTCTGCTCTGGTTTGTTTGAAAGCCAGCACAAGCATGGCAGTTTGAGGCTGAATGATGGCGAGGAACGAAATCTGAATTCAGGATGAGTGTCAGGTTAATATTCTCCTGCTCTCTGCTGCAGCTCTAATTCATTCTCCAATCTCGGCACGAAAAGAGACATGAAAGCCTTTTCCTTCCTTCTTCTCTGTTCTCATCATTCGAAGCCTTGCACGCATCCTCTCGATTACCATCGCTCATCTTTTCTCTTTTGTTTCTCCCCTCGTGTCCCCATTCAATCCATTTTCATTTCCCCCTCAGTTCCCTTTACAGCTGCTTTCATTTCAATCCGATCTCTCAATCTTGCAAAACCCCTATTCTACACCCATCTCAGTCTTTTCACCAGCTCTCTGACAAGCTCTGTCTCACTTCCTCCACCTGTCTGTCATCTTCCTCCCTTTTATTTTTTTACCTTCTGTACTTTATTTTCCCACTTCCCAGACTTTTTTGTCTAATATTGGCATATTTTGTCTGTTTCTCCCTTTCTTTCTCCACACTTTTGCTCCATTAAATGCACACATCTGTCCCTCTCTTTCTCCCCCTCCATTCTTAGCAATGCCCTCTACGGACCAATTAAGTCCTATAGCTAGATGTCTTTCCGAACCCTACGCACTCGGGCCAACTGGACAGTTCAAGTGGTTCAAGGTCGGGATACAGACCAACGCACACACAAAATAGATTTAACAATGTGGCCTTGAAACCTATTGGAGTTTCTAAAGTGTGTTTGCAAATCCCCATCTCTCTGAGCGTTTCACTGACCCACCTAAGAACCTTATGCACACTCTCAGACAAGGGACCTCATTTATAATAACGCGTTTGGACTCATCTTCCCCCGAGCTTGCCCCAGGATCGCGTCCACAAAAACTGCTTGCCTTTTTCAATTCAAAACAATCTAAACAAGCTGTGAGTGCTCTGTATTAGTGTATTGTGCAGTGGAAGGTCTGAGATGTGAAATGGGCCCTAACACAGCAGAAATTGTTGTTGGTGGAAAAAAAACGAAGAATAAAGCTCTCTGGGCATATTACACAACACACCAGGGTACTGCCACATTTGCGTGCAGCTCATTTCTTTTGCAATTCTGACACTGATACTAAGAAACATTTGTGTGGCAGCCATGCACATAGTGTCAGGCTTCTAAGTTTTTCATGTGACAGTCAAGGATTAAAAATAACTTTGAAAGAATAAATCCCTGTGCAAACACACTGGTACGGTAATGTGATCTTAAGAGGAAAATAATGGGTCTAACTCATAATAAAAACAAATAAACCACCTAAGTGAAGACTGAAGTACTAATGAAACCCTGCTGTTTGTTATAACTTTTTATCAAACAGGCCGCCGTGAAAATCATAGGATTTTTCTTTCTTATAAACTCGTCACATTGCTAAGAAAACTGTCGTCGAAGCTCCCCAAAAAGGAACTGATTGACAGTTCAAGCACTGAAGTTCCGTCTGTTCCTGAGCTTGCTCTCCACGGTCAGACGACTACCCGCTGAAGATGGATGACACGCTACCTACCATTCAAAAATGTCCAAATCACCTAACATTAGCGAGGAGGCAGCTGCGCGTCAATTAGCATTACCAAATAAAACAAAGTCATTCAGAGATGCTCAACAGATCTTGATTGGGGGTGAAAAAAACAAAAAAGAAGCTTTAAAAAAAAAAAGGTGTATTAAAAATGTCACAATGTCAAAAAAGGAGGGTTTGTCAAATTCAAACTGACATTGTGAATTAAAAGGGCTATCACTGCATTTACACTGAAAGCTAGCAGTTACAATGGTGCCATTAGCACATTAAGGTGAGGCTGAAAATGGGTGAGATGTGTGTTAAATTGGTACTCCGCCACATTAGCTTGAAAATAAAACAATGACTGTGAGGTTAAAGTGCAGGCTTTCAGCTTCAATTTGAGGGCATTTACACCAACATTAGATGAACAGTCTAGGAATAACCCCTTTTTATACACTGTTCCTCATTTTTGCTGGACAGAAACTAACTGTACAAGTTTACATAACCTTAGTCAATACCTTTTACAGTCAATATGTGGCTCGAATATGGCTCTGCCAGGTGTGTTGTTAAGCTATGTTTGCTTTCTGCATGTTTTGAAAGCATTTTTGGTCTGGTCTTCAGCAAGTAAAACTCCGTAAAGATGACTTAGTTGCAATACTGTCCTGATCTATTCTCCTGCTTCATTGTCCTAAAAATAAGGGGACAATGCATAAAAAAAGGCTATGAATCCTACAATGTTCAGCCAACATGGATGTTAATGCATAAATACTGAGCTATCATTATGTGACAGAGAGATATAATTAGCAGTATTTGCCAGAGTCAGTGTCAGGGAAACCTGTAATCTTGGTTGCCGATGTTAATTTCTCGCCAATTTTGGATCAGATTCCTGCTGGAACATTACATAACTTACTGGTGATTTTTCAGGGTAGAAAATGCCTCTACACTCGGTTACAATCATTCTCCAGCTGCAATGACGGTGCAAAGACGGCAAGAATGCAGATGCAAAAGACCTGGAAACGCTGACCAAACAGAGCAGGATTGGGCTTTCTCGGGAAGGGGGCTTAAAGAGATAGGCGTGGAAATTGAGTGTTCCAGACATAGGGTGAATACATGTGTTCCAGTACAGACAGTATGAGAAAAAAAATTGGTTTTTGAACATTAAAGCATGTTCTAGTAGAAACCAAAAATACAATGAACCTAAAAATGAGCATAATACATCTCCTTTAAGGATTAGAACTTTAACATCATCAGTTTCAGTCTGGAGTTGAGCCAACACATAACAAAACTCAAACATATCTCTATCCTAATACTTTCTGACTAACTATTACCAGAATGTAGAACCCCTGGAAATGCGATACTGCAGGCCCAAAGCAATTAAATCATCAGCAATGGTTTGGGTCCAGTTGATACTCCTAGTCTTTCCACAAACATCCAAGCCAGAGCTGCTCATAGGCACTTAACCAACACCAGAATCATACTGTATAATATCACATTTTGTGTAGAGACAGACATCTGCAACAAGAAAACACCAAAGCTAATCTCTTCCAAATGTCTTGAGTCACGAATAAGCCAAATCTATATTTAGTTTGAGAGTTTTAATTCCATGCCCTGGTATGATGTCACATCATCGATTTTCTCTTCGTGCCTCTCGGAGCAAACAAAGCTTCCAGAGCCATTGTTTGTTTGTTTACTTTGGGCTTTTTTTTTTTGCTTTTTTTTTGCTTCGTCATGATTAAAAAAAAAAAGAGAGAGAGGAAGGGTGAAGGACATGATGAGACTTGGATTTAAACAGAGAGGCACATGATACGGGTGCATCCTTGCACACACACACAGTTGACCCTGCTGCTACCATACACAGCTGTAATAAGAGCCAGGGGCGCACGCACACACACACACACACACACACACACACACACACACACACACACACACACACACACACACACACAATTACTAGTGACAGGGAGGGAGCTAAGGGAAACCGCTAGAGCCATGGCCACTTCCACTGTGGTGCACCATTGGCAATATGCCCTATTTATGCAATTAACACACACAAGCGTCTGTGTGTGTGTGTGTATATACACACACATCCACACAGAAATTAGCACATGTTCACACAAACACACATACACGTGTCAGTGTGCAGAAACAAGCACACCCACACACAATACAGACATGTAGCTACAAACACGTGCATAGAGACACAGAAAGGGAGAATGAAATTACACGGTTGGTAGTACTATTATTTACAGCGATTCAGCACCATGGACAGAACCACATGTGCAGTAATAGAGATAAAACATGCTCTCCCTCTCTCTATTCCATGAACACACACACACACACACACACACACTGGAGTGATGCCAAGACCTGGGGCACAGGCCTTCTGAATCTTTTAATTGGACGTGTGTTTTGACAGGCTAATCTGAAGAACAGGACACTATGCCCACCAGAGTCTATCAATATTCACTTGAATGCCACAGATGTGCATCTTTAATGACACAAGTGACATATTTATTCAGTTTTATAATCGTCTGCCATATCTGTTTGCATGTCTTTCTTAGTCACATATATATACATACAGGACTCGCTACATATATGGACGTCTATAAGGTTATCTGCAGTATAATATCTCAATTCAAGCAATTAGCTTGTCAGCTGCTGTTAGTCCCTGTTAGAAACATTATTGTTGGAACCAGTTTATTCATTTATTTATCCCTGGATTTATGCCTGTATTTCTTTATCTACACCGTTTATTTCTGAATTTTATTTTGCTTTTAATGAATTTCTTTATTTTAATAGTTTATTGGTGCTCAAATATGTTTCTCGGCCTCTCCAGTTTTATGATGGTTATGTCTTCTTTGCTTGCCATTGGCAAGTTTTACAAATATTCTTGATTAGATTTATGGACAACCACGTCTGACATGGCCAAAGACAGACACAATACAAGTTGTGATGTAGCACAGAGTCAAGAGGTGGGGAAATTATACAACTACATTGAATATACAATAAAATACAAATTTTGAGAATAAAGAGAAAGCAACAGAATGTCCAACACTGTGACACTCAGACATGCAATATATTTGCTGGCAATAGCTTCACAGCCTTTCAACTAAAGCCCATCTGAGAGAAGTGATGTCATTCCACTGCATTCAGCTGATAATACAAAAATGTTTTATAGACAGTGCTGGCACACTCTGTTCCAACCATCAAAGCTGTACCCAACACGCCTGTACATGCAAACTACAGCTGAACATACCAAACTGGCCACTTTATCTGCTTATCTGTATTATGCATCAGTTTGCGAGATCCTCATTTCTTTGACTGTGTCTTTATGCCTGCTGTCGTGTATCTACACCAAACCACCTACAAATAACAGGACAATCAGTATGTTTTATGGGGTTTTTCTGCACTTTCTGCTCTTTGCCCATTAAAGCTAGCTCTAGCCGTTCCTCTTTATTTTCTTCTGGTAATTTTTCCAGGTAAATTCCTAGAAAAGAAAAGGTCCAAAAACATTTTTACTGGCTCGAATAAACATGACTGACAGGGCAACAAAAAAAGTCTTTAATTGATAAGAACACAGAGCAAATTCACACTTTAACTTGTATTAGGGTGTAGTTACTCTTTAAGAAGGCATGCTGCTGCTGCTCTGCAGCTTATCTCACTGCCATTGGTGTCATTTTGGAACAACAATGCAGTGCACACTTCCAACATAATAAAGAGAAAGTAAGAGAGTGAGTGGAGGCCAGAGAAAGAGACTTGTCCTCACAAATTGCCGCTGATGCATTCATGACATCAGAGGGGGCTTTATTTGTTTCACTTCCATTGTCAAAACGAATGAGCGAGAGATAAGGGACCAACTGTGGGGAGAAGATGTACTCTGAATAAAAGTGGGGAGATTTGGACAAGGATTTCTCGCTCCTTGTTGCATTAATTCAAAAGCTTTTCTGTGTTTACCGACAATGTGCTGGCATTTTCTCCTTGCGGCCTTTGTCGTGCTGTCACGCAGTCACAGTCGTGGATGTAACACAACTCATTATTAAAAATCAATATTGAAAAGATCATCATGGAAATCGGTGTGTGCATTGGGGGGGGGGATGATGCTACAAATTCAATTTACATAATTTGGCTTATTGTCTTCTTAAATAAACAGTCGTCAATCATTTAGTTTTGACGAACTGGAACGGTGAACCTAGAAAACCTTTAATGGCCTTGCCAATCAATGCCATTCCAAACCATTTAGCACTCACATGCCACAGGGAAGGTAGCACACTTTCCATGAGCAGTGACATGTAATGGTCATAAAGGTCATATAGCGTTGCTATCGGGCGAAAACCTCGCATGTCCAAAACTGAGCTATTAACCTTTGACAAAGTCCGATGAAATTGCCTTGTCACTGTTTAAATATTTGTAAAAACCCACAGACAGACGTAAAGGGTCACCAATAGCATTGATTTATGAAAATAAATTAAAATAACAAAATGTGTTGTGGCCAGGTTAGCTCAGTTGGTAGAGCAGGCACACATATATAGAGGTTTACTCCTCGACGCAGTGCCTTTGCTGCATGTCATTCCCTCTCTCTCTCTCTCCCCTTTCTCTCTCCCCTTTCATGTCTTCATCTGTCCTGTGGAAATAAAGGCCTAAAATGCCCAAAAAAGTTTGTTTAAAAAAAAATAAAAAATAAAAATAAAAAAATGTGGGGATACAAGGTTTTGGCTCGACAGCGACGATAGGGCTGAAGGCATTGTAAAAACTTCTTAAAGCTTTTATGTGGATGTGTGTGGATTTATGTCAAACAGAAATGGAACTGTGCTACAGGCAAATTGTCTAAGCGCTTTCCCCCTTCTTTCTTTCATCTCAAATCTCCCATAGTCATCTCTGGCATTAATGGTAAGTCGGCAGCTAATGTTCCACCCAGAGGAAAATACTTGGAAGGACAACTCCAAACTCACAGCTGGTGGAAAAAACAACTGACTGAAATTGGTCAATTAGTCCAAATAAAGTCAAATACGTCTCCGCTTCCTCCGAGGGTTATGGATAAAGAAGTGAAGAGAGAAAAACACTCATTTAGGACATGAGATGATTTTTAATTACCCAGTGGAAGAAGCCTTTTATTGAGCGACACGGCTCCATACTGTCACCTGTCCTCTTTAATTGCACGTCTTCACTCCTGAGCGGAGTTGGAGGGGAATGTAATTACGTCGAGATCAATAGTCAGGACAATGACACAGTAACGATTAATATTACATGCAGATTGATTCATTTCCCGGACACTGTTTAGTTTAATTTAATGGAAGTCTACAACCTAGAGGGGGGACATTTTCTCACATTCAGGGAACACGACTATGAAGACAATATTATGGGCAGATTTAATTGCCTGGGAACTATATGGGCTGTTTAAAAACCACAGTAAGAGCAACTTACAGTGGATTTCAGGTAATTTTGCAGCCAAGTTGGATACGTTTTACAAACATGGCCTTACTCATGCTTGGAGAGGCAGAGGAAGACTAAGAGCCTAAAGCCATGCTAGCATCTCTTTGAGGCTGAATGCTTATTGACATAACTATCTAATAGTTTTGTGTTCTTTATTAAGTATTGGACACATTAAAATGTTGACTTGATGAAGATGCTAGACAAAAAGAAAACCATAAACATCTGCACCAAATTGTCTGCACCAATGGTAATCCATCCAACAGATCAGACATTTACCATGGAACCACAAGTGTCAGCCTTATGGTGGTGGATCACCAAAAGTATTAGGATTCATCCTCTGGGGAGCATAAATGTCCACACCAAAATTTGTGCCAATCTACTTTGTAGATGTAGAGAAATTTCACTGACCTGCTGGCGCCTTTACACAAATTTGAATAATTAGATAATTCCCTCTACCAAGAATGATGTTTTCGGTTTGTTTTGTTTGTTTGTCTATGTGTCAGAAGGATTACGGAATAAGTACTGGCCCGATTTTCATGAAACTTTGTGGAAGGGTGAAGCATGGGCCAAGCAGGAACCCATTAAATGTTGGGGCGGAAAGAAATTACTAAGCTGATACACACATTATTTTTGACTTTTGTTAACATTGCAATATTGTGAAATGTGCAACATACCTTTCAACATTTCTCACTGTCCCACAGAGTTAAGGTGAAAGAAATGGGCCATTCCCCTAGAAGGCCACTGAGGATATGTAAGAGTGTCTACCAGTAACTTTAAAGTGCAAATAATCCACAGAAATACATTCTGTACAGCAGACAGCTGTCTCCCCGATGTAACGTAGATACTGCTGAATGCTCGTCAGCTTTTACTGACATGGCGAGTTCGTATTCAAAGCAGTATTGTAAAAGTGCCGCACTCGAAAACAATGAAAAAAGATTGGTCCTTCGAGTGGCTGAGTCATGTCACACATGACACCAGGATAAGGAAAGGGGGACAAAAGAGGGAAATAAACAGAAAGTGACAGAAACAGAAAGGGAACAGCAGACATGTCAAAAAAAGATGAAAGTTGCCTTGCGTGACTTCAGGTTTTATGAAGTGGGTGCCTTAGAGATGGGGACATCATTACCCTATGCCCCAGAAGAGACGGAAATTTAGAAAAAGGCAGTGACCAGCTGAAAACTCACTGCAGAAAGTGGACCTTTGTGTCCTAGCAGATGACTGGAACAAGGTTTGTTTGTCAGAATATGTTTTTCAGTCCAGGACCATTTCAGCCAAGCATCCATTACTGAATCCACGCAACATTAAACTGGCAGTAACCCAGCTGGTCACTTTCTCTATCCCAACGAGACACCAGAGCAAAACCCTTTGAGGAAATGTACTCTGGAAAGGTGCAGCATGATAAATGAAGCAATAATATTTGGCGTGGACCAATATTTGGCCAAAAACAGGGAGCTTGATTTCATTAGAATTTTAAACAGCACTAAACTGCCTCTGGTGGACATTTCTCTGTGTAAGATCCATTTTAAAAGGCATTAAAAATGGAAAAGGGAAACATTCAACAATAATGTCCTCTGTTAAAAGATGTATCTCTTACAGAAGACCTGTTTATGAATGATCAACAGGTCTCGATATATATCGATATATGCGGAACAAAATAATTTAAAAAATGCATATGATACATGTTTTATTAAATATGTATGACCTGAGACAAATTTGTAGGTGCTTAAGGTAAAAAATAAAAGCTCAAGAGGCCAGATACAGATTTCATGCAAATACCAGGGGTGAAGTATGACTTATGTAAATGTTTTGTGAGGGCCTGCATTTGTCTGTCTAATGTTTCCACATCTTTGACAGGACTTTGTTTTTTTGCTGTCCATCTTCTGCCGGACAGAATCAGGCTAAATCACAGTGATCACGCCGCTCTTGTCATGCGTGGAGAGCAAAACTACTAGCTATCGACAGAGACGCAGAGGACAGAGGCGGTAGTCGGGAGCGCCAGCCTCTCTTTATCCCATCCCCCAGCTCTTGAATGGAGGGCATTCGGGAGATTGGAGTGTTTGGAACCCCAGCTGCATTTACATGGAGCCTTTTATTCCACCAACAATCAGAATAAAAAGCTCAGTGAGACTAGAAATGCGCCCAAACACCTCAGACTGTCTCGCTTGGAAAGACATTTGACTGACTCTCTTATCGCAACCAAGAGAAATAAATAAATAAATTACTTTTAAGGTCAAATTAAAGATCCATTCTTCAATCTCCAACATTATTCAACAAAAATAAGAGCTTTCAAATGGTACGCTGCTCTGAGTACAAAGTTGTTTTCCTAGCCAAAGTACAAAGACTCAACACTGCCAATGTAGGACACTCACTGTCTTTCATTCTGAATGTTTGTATACCTCTGATCTCTGTTTCTCTGTGGCTGTCATCGCTCTCAGTTTGTTTACTTCATTTATATTTAATTCTTTTTATATTGGTGCTGCTAGTCGTGCTCATTTAAACTGTTTTAAAACACAGATCAATGACAATATTGTCAAGAAATATTTTCTAAAGCATTGAAATTTTGTTAAGTTATGGACTGTCTTTACACAGACAACATGCACTAAAAATGTACCTGTATTGGTCCATAGAATATATAAATACAAATTGTGACAGCATTTTGAGGCAAGGAATCTATAAAGACTGGCCCCTTGTGAGAAGCTGCTAAGTGTGTACGGTGGGGTTACCACAGACAAAAACCAAGCTGTCAGTCACAGTTACCTTAGATGCTCTCACTGTTTTGGGTCTTCGCAAGAGGCTGAAGTCAGACACGACACGTCTAAGCTGTTATTTTGTCCGCCTGAACATAATTTGGTCCACCGCCTTTAAAATGCACAAGAATAATATTCGTTTGTAGCTCTGATTGGCATAATCTGACAGTTCTTCCAAATGTTTGCATAGCTGCTTAAGAAAATGACATTTAAATTTTTTGAAAAATCAAAAAAAGGCCATTATGATACCGACAGCTAATAAGTTGGAGCAGAGCAATATAGTAAAGTAAATGTTTTTTTTTTCCTTAAACATTAAACTGCTGACATGGAACTCAGGGGACTGTAGCTCGCTTTCCAACATACATGCAGACGCACACACACACACACACACACACACACACACACACACACACACACACACTTCATCTTCACTCAACTTCTGGTCTGTGTCATGTCATCAAGAACACAGTATCTCAATCATTGCCTTTACATGCACACTAGTGTCCCTGTTTTAAGTCTTATCCTGGACTACATTTGTCATCATATTGTTATAAGAACATTATACGACAAATGCCAAAAAAGTCAGACTAGTACCCATTACTATAATAACAGTAAGATGTCCAGCTGTCTGATTAACTAGTACAAGACTCAGTATGACAGTTATGAGTCTTGTCCTTTTTTAAACATTAGTAACCGCCTGCTTATTCATGTCCCTGTGCGTATGATTTTTACACAGCGGTGTGACCAAATACACTGCATGGGCCACAAAATTGGTGGTATCCACAAGTTTAAAAAGGAGAAAAAAGTGCTCTGGTTTATTGGCATTTCTTTAAACCATTACAATTGTTTTGGGCAGCGCTAAGCGATGGACACAGCAATGATGCCTCTGCAAAATAGCCACGGGTAGGAACATGTGCACGTAGGGAGGCAAGCTCTGGAATTAAAATGGCTGTAGAGTGTGTGATGAGTATTTTACTCAAAAAAAAAGAAATATAATTTGATTATCGGTTCTAGCTTGGAGGATGTTTCCTGAATCAAGCATAGTTTATAATTCCAACACAAAGAAAGCGGGAAGGTGAGGGACATCCGGCTGAAAATGAGGGACAACAAGCTGCCAGCTCCTATATAGGGAAAACAGTATATTTCATCACCTAAAAGGTGAAGTATCCTGGTATGGTGGAAAAGGAATCCATAACGGATGCCAGAGTAGACTTGCTACAATATCTTCCAAGAAGTTAGTTCGCTCTCCACTGCAAATCCGGACAACATGTCATTTCCCTGAAGTATGGTCAATCAGTCCGCCGTTCCAGAGTGGAAACTGGTCGGTATTCATGCAGGCCTTACAAGGTGTGTTCACAGCACACCAGCAGGACTCTTCCAGTTTATAAAGATACACCAAGAAGCACAGGGGTAAAGCTACTGTACAATTGTGGATAAAAGTGAGATCTTTCCAGAACTGTCCCCAGAAGCCAACTAAAAGGGGTACTTTATCCTCTAACACTAGCTGGCTGGTACTGGCAGTCTGTGCCCCACTTCCCCATGTTACCAGAGAACCAGAATGATCCCATCACCTGGACTCAAATCAAAACCCTGACACAATCACTGTGGTTCCAGTCTTCAGCAGCACATAAGTGGCTATCTTGGTTGTTTTAGGGATCACCTAATTACTACAGCACTTGCCGATGCTACTCTTTCACAGCCAGTACTATTCTGAGCCAAGAGCTGAGTGAAAACACCGCTGAGTGTCAGTAACTATAACCGATAGTCCAACCTTCCTAAGTTTTTTTCTTGCAATTAGTATTCAGTAGTGGGAAAAAAAAAGGTTCTGGGTTGTGGAATGCAGTTGCAACCTTGTGTTTATGGATCTGCCAGCAAACATTGACTGCTGTGACATCACCAACCTTTGACAAATTCTCTCTTTGCTCTTTGTTTGGATTGAGTGAGGGGGCAGCCAGGATGACCTCTGCAAGAGAAAACAGCTCTTGCTGAGCTTCAAAAACCTCCTCATTTCTCGCCTTTTGAGAACCAAAATGCGGGAGATTTTCCGAAAAATATGAATTCTGAGATTAGGTCAATCCCAGCCGCCGCCGTGCCATTATAACCGATGTTTCTCCTCACAGCTTGTGCATGCATGGCTCTGGTTGCTATGGTTATGCCTTTCACTGAATCAGTCTGCAGGCGGATAAATAATGCACACTAATGCTGGCTTGGTGACAGCACTGCAGCAAGCTGTTGCTCACCTCAGCTCCGCTTTGGAAACAGAATACAGACATAGATGTGTAAACGTGTGCATGCAGCAACATGGATGCCTGGATAGATATAAACATGCTAATAATATAGATAACCACAAGCACACACTATGCATTTTTTTTATATCATCGCTGGAACTGACTGAACAAAAGCTGAACACAGATGCCAGGCTGTCATGTCTGTTGCAATAGAGTGAGACATCAAAGTTTGTTTTGACATGACCTTGTCTAATAAAGCAGGTGAATAAACTTTGATGGACTGATGTCAAAACCTTCCCCCCATGAGGTGCATTTAAAATGTCTCTATCAGTATCTTCAGAGATTGTTGGAAACACTGAATGTGTGATTAGGCGCCAAATGTTGAAGCAAACAGCATCAATGCAGCACACTGTTATCTTTATGTGTGTATGTGGACCAGAGTGAATATAGATACAGTCTGGTATTCCTTTGTGCTGTCACTCACAAAGAGTCCACTGACAAGTCGACATTTTACAGTGCCAAGGGAGAAATCTTTTTGTTGAAAAGGCAAATGTCCTTCTGCGTAACTAGATTCAATGAGGGGAGTTGATGAAAAGTGTGTGCACAGTGTTGACACCTGAACATTGTCACATTGAACAGTGTCCGACTGCGTCCTGCCGCGTCCACCCAGGCTGCTGTGCCACACTACACCCCGTAACGCCCTGCTGCACCCTACTATGACATGAACTACTACGACTACCATTGTGATCACTGTTTCACTATCTTTATTATGACTATTATTGCCACCATTCACCACTCCCCCAACTGGTGCCGTCAGACACCGCCTACCAAGAGTCTGGGTCTGTCCGAGGTTTCTTCCTAACAAAAAAGGGAGTTTTTCCTTGCCACTGTCGCAATAGCTACTGCTAATGCTTGCTCTTGAGGCAACCACTGTAATAGTTGGGGCTTCGTAAACTACAGAGTTTGGTCTAGACCTACTCTATCTGTAAAGTGTCTCGAGATAACTCTTGTTATGATTTGATACTATAAATAAAATTGAATTGAATTGAACATTGCGTTCTTTCACTCTGGAAAAGCACATATTTTCATTGAAATATCTCAATTTAACAATACTGTCAAAATCCATATATACATTTTACATTCTGTATTGATATGCATTACACATTTTATTTTTATCACATATTGGTTTTCGGTTAACACCCAGGGCCAAGCGGTTCTCAGCTCCGTCATGAAGCAAAATAAATAAATGTGAGTGCAGGTGACAGGAGGAGTATGCAGCACAATTGCTCAGCTTTGAAATTAATATATACATTTCCTTTACCATCAAAGAGACATTTTTTTTTTCCATCTCCATATGGAAACTGGTGGAGGGTGAACAAAAAATAAACAGTACTGTATGTAGAATAATCTATGATTTGAAAAAAATATATATTACTCAATATCTGGGTGCAAGAGTTCCTTTTATAAACGTGATAACAAAGGGCTGATAGATGTGATATGGAGGATAAAGTACAAGAGACAGATGGCATTGGGAGACACAAAAGAGAGACAGGGAGATGGAAACTTCTTTCTGCGCTTTATGAATAATGACTTATCCAAGCATTCAGTAAAGCTGTCTTGATATATGGAGGAAGAAACAATGTACTGCAAAAGATAAGTGCTATTTTTACTGTGTATTTGTTTGTGGCAGAGACTAGGCTCACATTGCATAGCTGACACTGGTTGGAAATCAAAGCTTTCTGACCAAACGGAAATGGATAAATGAATAAATAATGCTGTCTGATTTTTCAATGTTGAACACTTTTACGGTAAAGGAATTTAAATCCTCATTCTCTCCTATCTTAAAACTTGTAATAAATCACCTTTTGCACTCCGTACGGACAAGAAATTAATGCAAAACATCAATTCAATTCCATGGTTGTAATGGAACTGGCTGCAGAGAGGTCTTGCACGGAAATTTTATAGGAACTTGTGTTATGAACTTCTCTAACCTTTAAATCACATACACAAAAAATAGCCGCAAGAAGGCAATAACAGCTGGGAGAGCATGGGCATGTTGGTTCCTGAGAAATAGAAAAGTGCTATAAGCCACAATTATCAAAGTCCTCTGCTGCCAGTCAAAGGGAATCTAATTTATCTAGCCTGCCTGCAAACATTGTTTGAGAATGAGGAGAAATAAGGGGAGAATATTGGAGAGAGTCCCAAGATCCAGACTGTTATATGACCAACAAAACTCATGGAACCTTTTAGTAAAGTCATATTTTATATTTTTCTTATTGTCAACCAATTCCATTCAAAAAAACAACACCACAATGAACTGATCCTTGGGCTGTTCAATTATAGCAAAAATCCTGATTATTTTAGTCAAAATTGAGATCACAATTTTTTTTTGCACGATTACTCATTGACTTGGGTAACATCATGCATATGCAAAAAAATAACAGTGAATTTTTATTAAACATATTTCAACAAAAAAATTTAAGTTTAAAAAAATGAAATAACTGAATTAAATAATATATACATATAACATCTAAATAAATATAAAAAATAAAATTACATAAAATTTGACCAAAATAAATAAGATCAACTATGTTGAAATGTATGATGAACATGGGCACACTGTAGTTTTTTTTAAATCAATTCCACATACACCGCTCTGCTGCCCCCTAAATACTTACTAGAGAACCAAATCCGCCACTCATGGCATGATGGTACATCTAATGGATTAATTTTTGGCAATATGTAAACAAAATAAATAAATAGCCTGGTTTGACCCGTGATCAATAATACAAAAGGGGACACTAGCAATAGTATGTAACATACTGAGAGCCTGTTTTGTTTCTACTCTGATTGATTGCAATCATGTCAAAGGCTGACATTCTCTCACCCACACTTATTTCACACTCCTACTCACTCCTTTTTGGGAAATCACAGTGGTATGATGTAAAAAAAAAAAAAAAAAAAAAAAAAAAAAAACCCTAACCCACTATCAATGTTCTTCTGTAAATAACAGTCAAACTGATGATGCTATCAAGAAAAATACAGGCCTGAACAGATTAACCAATTTAGTCCAAGAAAAACTCACCATTTATTTCAATCTCATCAAATCAACCTGACTAACATCTTATGCTATGAAAACTAAGTTCACATTTGATTGTAATCTTCCACAGTTCAATCCAGGATCTGAAGGCCTCACAGATCCGTAATGTTATGCTTTTTCGTTAGTATTCATGATTGCTAATTTTAAATTTTAGGTGGATTGCTGTATTGATTTCCCTATTGGTTCCGCTGGTTGGTCACTGAGTCACGCACTGAACAAATGATTCACAGCCACCATATTTATTTAATAATCCAAATTTAATTTCAAATGATGTGCCAGTCACTGTGTGATCTCACGCTGATGAATGGGATGGGAAAAGGAATGAATAGTATGGAATCTATGTTTAGGAATTAATACAGATATTTCTGGAATGGTGCAGCAATAAGTGGCCCCTGCCACCTCCTTAAATAAGTCTAAATGTATTCATTTTAAAATCAGTCCCTTAGGAAAAGTGCACAAAAATAAGGAAAAATAATGAACAATAAAACAACTACAATCACTTCAGGCTTTGACATACACACAAACCCACAAAAGCTCTAAATTTGGGTGCAGTTGAGTGTACACTCGGAGAGGATAATTATCTTCATCTGGGCCTTATTTTCCTTGTTTTCATCACCACAGTGATTGTTTGCGCTCACAATTTCATCACTTCTCTGCTAAGCTTCCAAATATATGTAGTATCTCTGCTCTCAGATACACATTTGAAGGCTAAAGTAACAGTTAAACAGTCATTATACTTTAAATGCAATAACACATTTTAAAAACAGCTGTGATGAAAGTAATGACCAAATAGTAGCACATTATTATTATTATTATTATTAATATATATATATATCACATACTTCATTGTGCAGTGCACGACTGGCTGGCAGTTCTGTATTGTGTACATGTCATACAAGAAGAATAAATCAATGGGATTCCTTTGCTTAATCTTGAAAGCAGTGTTTACATGCTTTACTTGCTCAAGTGATTTATATTCATGAATTTGAAATTAACTATGGGGAAATTACGGAAGATATTCTAATGTTTGTAAATGTGGCTTTCTATCTTGATGTGGATTTAACTAACTCCTATCAGTGGATGCACTGCTATGTCTACTGACTGCACTTACACGGTTCTACAGTTTGTAATGCTTGCTGGAAAATATTCACGCCTTCAAAATGTATCTGATCAATTATAAAAAATATTTCCATTTTTCAGCTGTTTACTGACAATGAGGACATATATAACAATTATAGCAACTAAGTTCAATTATTGTCATTGTGTTGCATAGGGACGCATATTAGAAATTGCCACAATATCAACAAGTTCACAATATCTAATAAAGCATATAATGCTGCACAACTTCCAGGCTACATTGAAGGACACAAATTAGATGAGACTGAAACATGCTGGGACAAATCATCACTTAAACCCATTTTCTGGTATCAACATAAAGGGCTGCAGCCTTCAAAAACAAACGTCCGTCTGTCAAAAAGACAAGTCTCGCTGGTTTTATTTAACATAATAGGCATATCAGCTGCTGGAAACACCTGATCAGGTATAACGAATGAACAGGCACAAATACTGTTAATATTAGCCTCTGGATTGCTAGCTTAACCAGACAGTCACCAGACAACAACTTTATTTTGAAAGGGTAAACATCAACTATAAACTGGTTACACATGTATTTGTGTGTGCAGCCATTACAGTTCCCCCCTCCAACTCCATCTTCTTCATCACACCAACCCAAAGCCAGACACCACATGTCCCCTATCTTCTACATTGTTGGTAAATACTGTATATCTTTAATCAATGATTTTATTAATGCTGATTAACCAATGGTTGATAATCACAGACATCCCTTGTAAGGCTATAGTTCTGGTACTGCATTCATTCCCTACACTAATCCCAGGCTTTGTGTGGATACAGTGCTCAGTTCTTATCTAAACATTCTCGTCAAATGGCATTTGTCTATAATACCATGTGTTGACAATCTCCATGTGTGTACAGTAGAGGATGATTGATAGCGAGGGTACAAGCACAACTGATAGCTTTCCACAAATCAGATAACAATGGAGCAAGAATCAGTCTATGTGACAGAGTCGGAGAAAAATAACTGGGCGTACAAGGAAGTAGAATTTAGAGACCATTGATGAAGAAAAACTGTGTCCTTAGATTTTTATGCATCATGTCAGTGCTTTGGCTGGAGTAGTGTCTGGCTGCCCACGGACCTGCTCTGCCATTACAGCACTGAGTACATCTGAGACTGAAAAGCAGACCCACGCTGGCAGCATTTTTAACAAATGTCCAGTTGCCTAATGCGAGGTAGCTTCACTTGAGGCTTTTGTGCCCAAATTGACAAACTGACAAGACGTACATTGTACTTGAACCAGGAGTGTCTCCCAGGTAAACTGTTGTGCAATGCAAATAGGCCACACAACACATTTCAAAGTAACATAGCATGCATCTTAAAATATAACAGAAGTATCTTGTTCTTGCCTTAGTAGATGTGCTGCGTCTCCTTCCAAACAAGATTTCTCCTTAGCTGTGTGCCGCACCATCTAGATAAAAAAGAAATAAAATAAAAAAAATGTAATGGTACTGCATTCTTTTAAAATAGCAGCATGACAACAGCTTAGAATCAGTGATCAGAGAACAGAAGATGAAGACAAAAGGCATCAGACCCATTGCATGTTAGTTTTTTATTTTGTAATATTTATTGTGAAGGCCAAAAATTGCATACTTCAAGAATGATTTTTGTTTCAAGATCTGTCATTTATGGTAGGTGGAGAATTTGCTATTGTTGTGGATTGCCAATTAATAAGGGGACTGACAGTCACTCATGCAACACCATTTCGGCTGTGGCAGTAAGTTTTCTCATCTTTTGAACTCTTCAGTCTGGAACTCTTGATGAATTATGCTGACACTCTTAAAACTCAAAGTTCTAATGCTGAAATTAGGAGCAGTATATTCGCAGCTTTAAGATTTTTCCAGAATCTGGCCTCTTGAGATGTATTCTTTTACTTGTGATGCTTTATGCATCTGGACATCATGCATCGTTATTCTGTAAGACATGCATCCGTTTGATAATTATTTTTGAGTCAAGGCTCCTGTTTGACGTGAGGACCACAGAGAGAAGCAGAGCAGGCCTAGTGAGGTCTCCCCAAGGCTAGAATTCTGCAGATTTTCAGCTCAAACAGCCTCCCCAGAATGCCAAAAAAATAAGGGTAAGAACAAGTCCTTGAGAAGTGTAAAATGATCTCAGAAGTATCACAAATTCATCCTGAAAACTTCATAAATACTTAGCTTGTAGGCCTTGTTGTTAAAAGTGCTAAGCTTTGAGTCGGACCGAGACATTTTGCAAATTGCTGCTTACAAATACTCCCAATGGAGAGCAGGTGAATAGTTAAGAGTTTTTAAAAAACAGCAAGCCCAGATTGACTGCAGTCAATAAATTGCAAATGGGAAGGTCACAGAGAGACAGCCCATAATCATATTATACTCAGTGCTATCATTCAGCAGAGGCATGATCATGCATGTGTGTGTGTGTGTGTGTGTGCGTGTTAATATTCAGCAGTGTGTGGGACCTGCTGCTGTGGACTGCTAATGAGAAGCTGTCGACAGAAGAAGACCCTCCATTGTTCTCGGAGGAATCATTAGGATACCTATCAAAAGGTGCGCTATCTATAATATGAGGCAGATTAGTTCAAATGAGATAACAGGAATTAAAATGGATGAAATGGAACAAGAGGATGGAAAGGAGGCGACGAGACAGATTGGGCAAAGTCTGATAAAGCCAAGCAAACATCTGCTGACGCTTAATCAAGCTGATCTCTAGCCCCGCTTGGTATCTGCGCTGTGTTTTTCTTGCCTTTATTTATCGAGCTAAGTGCTTTGCTGAGAATCACCAATTTCTTTTTCTTCCCTTACCATGGTGTTGCATTCATACAGTAGAATAAATCTACAGCTGCCTTCTGCTGGACCCAGAGCAGCTTTAGAGGACCAATTAGGGGCTATAGGTGCCAGCTCACGGGCACCTTCACTACGGTGATGGGTGAGTAGATTGTCCTTAGTTGCCTCGTCTGGTCACAAGCAAGGCTTTTAAACCTTAAGGCTACTGCAGCCATCTGTACATGATTTAAAAATAAAATAAATAAAATAATAAGTATAAAAATAGGTTGCACCCGTGGCCTGGTGTCTGCATATTTCTACTGTATATAAGCATGGACTAAAAATGTCTGGATGCACTGCTGACCCTTTATGTGAAACATGAAAAAGGTCAGAGACATCACAAAGGGTCAGGCTTCCCAAAATGGCTCACTGAAGCACTGACAAAGGGGTCTCTCACTCAGATGACCGGACCACTTACAGTACAGAGATGCTCTGTAAAGGGAAGCATCGGTAGGCGGGAAAATTCCTCACCTCCTTAGGGCCAATGGAGGAGGAGAATCAAACTGTGAAATCTCCTCTTTGCCTTTAAATCCTGCACATGGCATGAACGCACCACACTGAGCTGTTTGTTTTCATCTGTGGCATTTAAGATCAGCTGAACTGGAGATGAACTGAATTTCCGTTTTGGCTAAAGGCGTTGAATCATGAGTGAATGAAAAAAGACATTGGTTGCTTTTTTGGATTACCAGGCTCTTTAGTTTGCTAACACAACCAAAAACTTCTCTTTGTGCAGGTTAACTGAGCTAAGGTTCCGATAGAGTGTTTTCAGAGTAATGCATATGAATAGACAATACAGTTTAGTCTGTCATAGCAAGCTAAATTAAAAACCATCTAAATTGGGATTTTATTCATATAACTGTGTACTATAACTGTTTTCTTTTCCAGGGAATTACACACTTTTTTCTGTCCTGGTTGTTCCTTAGCCTGCTCAGCCATTATGTCTCCATAATGTGCTTCTGGGAAGATTGTGATGCAACTGAATCACTCACTCATGAAACTGCATTCTGAGAGTAATCTTGTTTTGGTCACATCTCTGTCTCAAGCTCATGCAGCTGCAGAGAAATTTGACAGAAAATGTTGAATAAAAGAGAGAGCCCGAGGCAGCGATTTGATTGGTTCTCCACATGAAAACATGTCCTGGAAACAACACCTCCCTCTTTGTTGTGCATTGTTATTTAAGCTATGTTAATCATAAATTAGATAAAAAATGTAATGTGTTCACCCGCAGGCAACGGGTAAAGTATTAAACCTGTTTAACAGCCTGGGGTCTATTACATAAATGTGTTTTTGTTTCTTCCTCTCAGGTTGATGATTTTGTGATTTGAAATAAATGTGAGCACTTTTGAGATCAGCTCACAACTAGCAAAAAATTGGTTATAAAATAGGATAATACACAGGTGAGTACCATGTTATATTCTGCCTTGCAGTTTCACAGGAGAGCACACTATCTTGCTATCTAATATGCAATAGCAAAAATATTTTACACAAAGCTTAATGGATGTGAACAAATCTGCAAAAGTTCACTGTCAACATATTTCATTAGTTTGCATTATATTCACTACTGACAACAAAACCATGTCATGTTTTTATGGTGTTTCTTAAAACTTTAGGGTTAGGAAAAGCCCAAACATAACAATATGTCGGACACAAGACATATGTGTGTCCTGTGTTTTGTACACCCAACTATCCATCTCAACATATTCTCATTACATTACATGTCATTTAGCTAATGCTTTTATCCAAAGCGACTTACAAATTGCTAGATATGTCAGAGGTTGCACGCCTCTGGAGCAACTAGGGGCTAAGTGTCTTGCTCAGTGACACATTGGTTAATGTATCGCAGTGAGAATCGAACCCAGGTTTCCCACACCAAAGGCATGCGTCATATCCACTGCGCCATCACCTCGCCATTAACGGGTTTGTTTGACGACTTGTATGATATCTTACGAAATATGGCGGCCTATTTAATGCTGTGAAACAGTGCCCGGTCACTGTTATGTTACAGTTAAGGCACCAAAAGGTGACTGTGAAACAGCGACGTGATGGTAAGGTAAGTGAATGCACCAAAATGACTGGTTAAGAGTAAAAAAAAGTTTGTGGTTTGGGTTAAAATAAGTACTTTTAGAACACTGGTCCCCCTCAAGTAGTACTTCTGGGACACAAACGTACAATAATAACTATGTGGAATTCATACGAGGTACAGTGCATTGCTTTTCGTAGCTATAGTTGGAAAGTTCATGACGAGAGCCTGTCTATTTTGACCTCCTCCCAATTACTTCTACGTTATATTAAGGTGTCAAGATTAAGAGGCTACAGCCATGCCACTGGCTCTATGTGGCAGTGTTAAGGCACTGTGGTGCTTTGAGCTATTTGCTAAAATTAGCATGCCTAACATTAGCTAATTAGTACTTCAGTAAATGTCACTTCCTGATCCATTCAGTAAATGCAATCTGTTCTACCCATGTGCGAAGATGGTTAAGATAAGGTATCGGCCGTGAATGGTTAGGGTCAGGATAGCTTATTGATCAGGGGATAGGACCTAAACATATCAGGTTTCCGGAACAGTTTAGGTAGTGACACTAAACACAAAGTACAACTAAAGCTGATGGGAATGTTTTGGTCATAAACCAAAGTATTGGACAATATGGAATTTGTCCTAGATGAAAAGTTAAAATGACCGCCAAAGCTGTTAATTATTTTTTAGCTGAACATGAAAAATAACAAATGTAAATGCAATTCAATAGTTGAGTCATTTCACTTAAAATCACAAATGTCAACCTCATGCTGGTGCAAGAGGGAAAGACAGGCGATCACTGAAATCAGTAGAATTCATCCATACTTTTAATATTTAAAAAAGCAAATTTGTTGTACAAATCATGATTTGTAGAAAGCAGGACTAAATGTGGGGGGAATTACAGTGTAAAGAGTTATGGAGGGAGCATCCATTGTACTTGGTGAGGGTGTGAAGGCACAGCATCTCCATTTTGTTATTGTTGTACTGGATGTTTGATTCATGCCTCCCAGTGCAGCATTAATACACGTATGTCAAGAAGTAATGCAATTTTAATTTTAAAAAGGGGCTTTTACATCATTTTACCTTTAATTTGCTGCCATCTTCTTTAGAAAGCCAACTAAATTGACAAAGATCTATTTTATTACATTTTAGCTCGTTACTAGCTGTTAAACTCTACTGTATTGTCACTTGGTAAGAATTATGTGGAATCAAAATGAGACAAGACTGCTGAGTTTTATGGTCACCTTGTCCACAGACTGACTGTGACAGAGTGTGTGTGTCATTATACAGGTGTCGGTGAGCGTTTCTGTGCATTCATTCATAATTGTTTTAGTCAGCCATGCTTTTTTATGTCTACATACTCAGTATACATATACATTTTTTTCAGTATTCTTGTGTATTATTCTGTGTAGTGTGCAGGCCAGCCGAGAATCTGCTGGAGGCAGCAGCATATTTTTTCTCAGCTACAGCACCTTAGGGATATCATGTTCTCCAGCACAACCACTGCGGCACCTACTTTATTAACTCCTAAAATTCAAGATGGCTCATTTTTCTTTAATACGTCCCTACTTTTTGGACACCAACAGTCAGTACATTTTTCCACGTTTGTTGTCAGTAAAATTGGAGTGGTTCAGTTATAAACACCAGGTATTTTGGAGTGTATGGCTCTTATTTCTGTAACACTTCACAACATGTTCTTGATCATGTTTTCACATACAATTGCGACTATTAAATATGTATATATTCATGTATTATTTGTCATGTTTTGTATAGGATCATTCATAATTTTCACATGGCCTTAAATTAGACAAACGATTACCCTGTTGTGCTACCAATATAGCTAAACATCAATATTATACAAGCCAATAATGATGCAGTTAAAAAGTTTAACATGGAGAGAGTTTGCTTGTACAAATTTAAAATATCTGAATGCCCAAAGAGTTTTTGGTATGTTGTTGCAAAATACACATATATTGTACATTGCCCTTGATTAATAATCAAAAAAGTATAAAATGTCTAGACGTGTGTGCAGTAACTGTATTTCTATCCTACAAAAAAACTAAAATAAATCCTAACCCTGTCCCCATATGTTCACAGCTACATCCTGGCACTTAAAACACTTGGCATGTTCAAGCACCGACAAGATGTGAAGGGCATGTGGGCGACAACCCCCCCCATTCTGGGATGTTCTGCCCGCGGTTTGGCGTTGAAGAAAAAAAATGAATATGTGTAAATATGTTCTGTACAGTATGTGTGTGTTTCGGAGCACTTCTAGTGCCAGGTTTCCGCTGTGCCAATCTGTAGCAACCATGGAGCATCCTGGACTTGCTCAGCCATCAATCAGTCGCCTGCCATGGCTCACGCGCGAGCGAACACACTCAGTTCAGAGAAAACCAAGGCCACCCGCTACTTTATTAAAAGGCTACAGCTGTTGTTTACGTGGACACAGAGCAAAAAAGATTTTCTTTCCCAAGATTCAACACAGAAAACAGGTCGTGCTGCTTCGTCATTTTCTCAGTTTCACTGCTTGTCATACTCAGCTGATAGCAATCTGGGAGGACATAAATTCTTCTCATTTTCACGAGTTCATAGGACATAAATTTTACATTTGTGTAATGCTAGAGACTATATTCCCATTGGTAAGGGCTTTGAAAAGCTAACCACAAAAGTAAGCACAACCCTGTGGCCTACTACACCAAGATGCATATCACAAGAAAACTACAAGTACAACATTAAACTGACATATTCAGGGGTGATATAGGTACAATATATAGATTCCACTCTGGCTGCTTTGTAACTCCTTAAATAGTGAAAGGGGAGGAACATCTGGCGCGAGAGAGACATGCCGGATGTCAGGCTTTATCACAGCACTGTACATCCGGTAAGCTACAGTAGACTACAGTCTAACAATGATATAATTTATATGTGCAATGGTCAATTAATTGTTAAATTATACTTATATTACCCTCTGCTTGCTCTAGAAAACCATGTTTTCACATTGACTGAAGTATGTATAAAGTGCCCACATTTTTTCCACACTCATTTAAAGGTTGAATGTTGGCATCAACTGATCTATTTGCATGGCTCGTTCTTTTAAGGCTGCAGCTTCAAATGGTGTGGCTGTGTTTAACAAGTATTGGTAGGCTGTATAGCTTTAGGGTGAAATGGAACTCTAAGAGGTATGGAGATCAAAGATCGCTGGGCTGGCCATGTAGGAAATGTATAATCTTGCTGCTGGGTATTTCCAGAATGCTGTTGTAAAGGGTCGGGGTGGTCATTGACAGTCGCCACTGGGGGTCTGTGAACATAGTGCTCTTCCCATCGAGGTGCGTAAACAGTCTGCTTTTAACACCTTAGGGGGTTTCCCCTACATACATTGAACAATGAATATCAGGCATAATTGTCTTTCAGCATAAATGAATGCTCCAACAGCAGAGGAATGAAGCTACCACTTGAGATACATTTTCCAATATATTTAGCCATTTACTGTATATACAGTATGCCATACACAACCCTATATTCTGTACAGTGTATTGCTCGAAATAGGTTATGTAACCTCAGGGGTATTGTTCACCATTCATTTCAAATTACTTAGTTAAGCAAATACATTTGCTACTTACAAGCTTTCAAACGGGACTGCAGTATGTGGTTAATCATACGAATGCTTTAAATATCACATACACCGCATGGGACGGGATTCATAAATAATGTGACGCCATCAAGGAGATTGCTTATCTATAATGCATGATTATTGCTTCACATCCTGTTGGACACTGCACTTGTCATATATGACAAAGATCAATAGACACATGGTAATTCATTACTGCATAAGGAATGCTTTAAATATTAAAGCTATTGTGTATTTGTTGTAGAAACATCCCTGTAGGTGAGAATACTTTCAAAGCTCAGTCCAAATGTTGAGAATATCTGGCCATAATTTAATTGGCTGAACTAATGTACAGTATGTTTTGCACAGTATTACTTTCATCCATTCCCACTCAATGGATGACAGTAATACTGTACAGTACATACTGTACTAATACTTTCATGCCTTGCCCAACTTTACTGTTGGCTGCCTGATACAAAATACCATGGTGTAATTTTAATGAGATTGCTTGATATATATTCACTATTGAGCTTGTTGGGACTCAATCCTATTGCCAGACAGAATGTTATTAATTCTGTAAAACTCTGGATTATGTTTGAAGTCAACATCTTCTTACGTTCAATTTCAACTTCTTTCTACAATTTTGTATTGAAAATCATGCTCACAGTCAAACACCTGAATAAAAAGCAGAATTCACATTGGTTTAAAACATAGAAAGTCCGGCCCTATATTGATAAAAATGAAATGATAAAAATACAAAATATCAATAAATAATTACACGTTTATGCTCACACTGCATTTAGTGCTGTGTTGTACAATCTGACTGCCGTGGGCAGCGTTGCTGTCTTCAGTCTGATTGTTCTGCACTAAATATCTAAATCTGCACATGGCAACTAAGGGGTGATTAAGGTTAGGGAAAGGTTATGTTGTTGCAAATAAACTATGATAAAGATGTGGTTAAGACCTTTACACTTCATCCGTCGTCCAGTGATTGCATGTCTGACGGGATGCAAATTCAGGTTTTTCATATAAAAGTTGCAACCAGCCCATCCACGTCTGACGGGATGCAAACTCAGATTTTTCATATAAAAGTAGGAACAAGCCCATCCACCAATCTCCACCGCCACACCCTCATATTCAGCTTCTACATAAAATTACTCACTACTTACTATGTTGGCACTGGGTGTAAATTGGGACCTACATAATTGTCCTATGTGAACATAATTCCTTAGGTTGTGGGCTCAAGACCTCATGAATAACTGCACCTACATTTCTTCATGGCTTACCTGCAGGGTATTAGAATATTCAGAAACAAACAAAATCTGTCATTCTTTGGGACAGTTGGACAATTGCGGCTTCCTACAATATCTGCACATGGAAACCACAGTAATAAGGTAATAAATATTGTTTGAGCAAAAGAAATCCGGTGAATATATGGTTAGGGATAGGCAACAAATACTTTCAAAAGGTGGGAAAGATGGTGGTTGCAATTAATAAAAAAGGTAAACATTATTTGCTGTAATGAGCTACATGCCCATCTACACCCCCACATTCTTTCCCTTCGCTACATATAGGGCATGGCACTCTCTACATAACTTCCTATGATGCATTCCTGTATTCCGAAGAGACTGGGCTCCAACAAGCACAATGTCAACCATTTGTCTCCAAACATGTATTCTCAAGTGACAGAATCACATCTGGCTCTAAGGAGATTATGTTGCATAAATGCATGTATATGTTCATAGAGTCTAGCATGTAGATGAAAATTAAATATTTTAGGGCACTTTATACAGCCACTCAGATTCGCTAAGTACAGCTGTAATGTATTTCATGCAGCAAGTAGGAGACTGAAAGCGGACGCTTACCTGGACTTTAAAAGATAAGCCGATTCAGAGCTAAATTAACATCTGGAAAATAATTCATAGGACTACCTTCAAGGCAATAAATCAATGCACAAACAAAGCCAATTATGATGTGTCTGTGAGTCAACCGAGCGCATCAGATTGGGGCTTTAAACATGGTATCAAGGCTGAACAGAGCTGCAGAGTGGATGTTTACCAGCAAGCATGCTGTAAATTCAGGTCAGATCCCTAACAGATTCATGCTCAGTGTTTCTCTCTCTCTCTCTCTGCCTCACTCACACACAGTGACCCCCTCCCTTGGGAGCCACAGGTGCTGGCAGTGATGGCTGTTAAATGAGTTCTTACTGAATGAGGGTTTCAGCCTCAATTTGAACCCCTCAGGTTGGCAGAAGACCACAATGCTCTCGGCATGCTTCAGTTTTCTTTACCCAATCTCCATATTCTCTAACACTAATGTTCTCATCCTTTTTTCTCAGACATGTGTCCCTTGTCCTTTTTCCGTCTCTTCCAGCTTTGTCTTTGTTCCAGAGCTTATGACGATGGAAATGCTTTGAGCTGGACATTTTTTAAGTGAATAAAAAAATTCTCATGTGGTTCTGTTTTTGATGATCCGCTGCCTCATGTAGCTTTGTCTTGTTTCTTTTAATACAAACGCTTACAGATATTAATTTAATCCACTGTTCAGAATATAATGTGCACATTAAAAATGCATTAAGGAAACTTTGTTTTGCATTTTGTGTGTCATCCTGCGAGGTATTTCAAATGCAGTGTTGGTCCATTTTTGTACATTAAACTAGTCAAAAAACCCTTGTTGAAAATAACCATGCCATATTCCACCGACAATGACATTGTAAGACAGTATAGCGCTAATTGGGGAAACTAATGCACGGTTTAATCTGCATGGTCAGCCACATAATTATTCAATTGAGTTTTTAATCTGAGAGATTACGAGCTGTGCTGCGCTACAGAAGCACAAGAATCACAATCCCAAAAGTGGGTCAGCTTTACCGAGCAGAAGGGCATATTACGTTTCATTTCATTTTTATCATTTTAATTTTGCTACATAACAATGATGGCAGCTTTTGACATTTGGAAAAAATCAAAAAGGAGTTACACACTTTATTCACTACCAATGTAATTGATTTCACATATCTGGGAACATCAAAGGAGTTTGATTTCGAGTCAAGAACCTTCTCCATACTTTTTTGATCTTACCTACCTGTTTTCATTATTGTCAAATCAAAACCAACCCATTTTTATGGATGCACGTATTCATCAAATCCAACCTCTTCTAATTACAGGGAGTAAAAGGCAGTTCCATTTCGGATGAAAGCCTCCTGACAAAGTTGGCATTGCCGAAACGAGCACTGCGTCGCCACTTATCACTAATAGCTGCCAAAGACAGCTGAAATCCACGCTGTACCATTTGCATTTTATTACACAAATATTGTATACATACATACATACATACATATAGAGCCTTATGCATGTGACAATACATATAACACACAATAATACACCAAAGAAAATCTCATGCAAGGGCTTAATAAACAATGTAATGCCAAAGGAGAGATAAAACACTGATATCACACACACACACACACACACACACACACACACACACACACACACACACACACGCCCCTCCCCTCAGGGCAAGCTGACAGATGCAAAGGTCACGGCCAGCTTGTGATGCGACTAATTGATGCCCCGTATAGCTTTGGGAAAGTAAACAAACTCATGACAATGTCTTTATTTTGTCCTTTGTGTTCATACGTTTTCATGGCTATAACAAAGCTGTGGAATTGTACAGTTTCAATATAATCCAAACCATTTATTACAAATCTTTCTTTCTACAATACCTAGGGAAACATGGTGGTTATGGCAACTGATAAATGGTAAATATTTGGTTAGGGTTAAGCGATAAAAACACTTCAGGGAGAGGTTAGGGTGAAATTGTGGTCACGCATTCTTAAACCCATCCACCCTACTAACTTCCACAATATTCTACTTTCTGCCTCACTACTTAAAAAGATTACACTTCCTGCACTGGCACTGATGCAAATTGTGGGTTGCAAAATTAGCCATAGCAATCGCAATAGTGCAAAGCAATTCAACTATCAGAAACGTTGCCACACCCCAGTAGGAATATAAGATGCACATGGTTTATTGTGGTACATTTGGGCACATAATTAGACTGCCTGACTGAGGCGGCAGCAGCAGGTCCTGGCAGAATGCTCTTCAGGAAGGCGCCCGAGCCCACCCCAGGGAGGTCTGTGCCCTGCCTGTGAGCTGAGCAACACAAGCCCAGTTTCCATTCAAAATAAGTTCAAAATGTTTAATTAATTTCCATCCACTACTGTTATTACTACAAATAGAATTGGGCGCATCAAGATAATTGATGGTGCTAATTCTCACTTTTTGTTTATATCCAAAATGTTCCACCTCAGCCAAGTATTAAAACATATTTTAGTAATATTATGCCTTTATTTTCCAAATTTACAGCATTTCCATGCACTAGAGAGAATGATGGAAGGGCTAATTTATGAATGTAAAATAAATGCCCCTAACGTATACAGTGATTGGATGAATGAGATGAAGTAGGGAGGTAGGAGGTGATGGAACTGAGCTCAAACAATGAGGTGACAAACTGACGTAACAGCAATATTCCTTGGTTTATGTTGGAGTTGTGTGGCAGACTAGCCGTGAGACTGTGTTGCTACTTAACAGGACTTACAAAATGCTAAGATATATCTAATTAGTCACTGCACCACATTTGCATTAAACCTTTCATTATTTTTCATGGACATGGTTTGCTATGGATTGAATTAACTTCTAATTACGGAACAGGGTTATTTTAAATTACTGTTTTAGAAGAAAATAAACAATTTCACCTCACATTATTGGGTAAATAACCTACCAATTCAATTCATGTGTCTACATTTAAACATGTAATTACTTTAAGGTTTGACTTAGACAGAAAATATGGATCATAGACCGAATGAAAAGGTCTGCCCAGACATGTCTACAAAATAAACGGACCTAAGGACCCATCTGCCAGAGCATGACAAACACACCAGACACTCTGCGACCCACCCTGCCGCTTAACTCTCATGTCCAGTTCAATGTCAATCTATTGGCATAAGAGCAGCTCTGTTTGGGGGGGGGAGAAATCTGCAGAATGACCGCTGACTGGTGTCTTTGATGAGATCAGACTGGCAGAAAAGAAAAGAGAAATTTTTTTTTTTTTAAAAAAAGACATCCAGACACAGCTGGAGCATCGGTGTTGGACAACACCCAGAGAAGGGAGGAAATAAGAGAAGTACGATACATTATTCCTTTTCAAAAAACATTTCCAAGCAACTGCTTATGCTAAAATGATCCATTATTCATGTGTTTCCACAGGTCATAGGCAATTAGAACCAATTCTAAAGTATAAGAAATTAGGAAATATGATTGTAAGTATTTGCTTATCTACAAAAGAGTAGTTTATAAAAAAAAAAAAATTCTCTTTGAAAGATTGGTAATATTCACATTTACATATAGTGCACTGTTAGGGCACGTATACATTGGTCTGATTAATCTGAGGCCAATCAGAACCAAACAAGAACAAAAAAATAACTCATAGCCTACTACTTAACCATTAGACAGTGATAAATATGAGCTCAGCTGTTTACATCCTTAATTTATTGATTTACATTTAGCACTAATGTGATTTCTACTCACAGACCAGCTTCATAATATGTTTAGTGCTAACCTTTTTCAGCAATACCACCAAAGTATTATGTCGTTGACAAGCAGATACAAACAAACTTAACTAAATTCCCTCAGTATGACAAACTACATACAACTGTCAAAACCAGTGAAAGCAACCAGAGATTGAGACAAATGGCGCGTTCATGCCACCTCGGAATAACAGGGACCGCCCCCGTGATTACGTTGTTTTTCCAACTACCAGTGTTCACATGGTTAGGATGGTCGGGATGCGTGTTCTTCTTCTTCTGTTATATTGGCGTTTGGCATAACAACTTGTTGCATGACTGCCATCAAATGTTGGGCGTAGCCTAGAGCATCTGGGGGCTGTTTCACAAAAGCAGAATATATAAATCCAGGATAACTGATAAAGCGAGGCTTGACCTAGTCTAATCTGTTCATCCTGGCTTGGTGCGTTTCACCAAGGCCAAGCCAGGCTGAGGAGGAGCGACTAGGTCGAGCCAGGCTGAAGTAATTCAGATAGATGCGCGTCCACGGCTTTCCTCAAAAGACCGCGAGGTCGATCACAGATTTACTGATGCCAAAAATGGAGAATACGCATTGTACATACTTTATACAGAGTGAGCAGCAGCTTCTTGTGGAAGTATGATGATGTGAAACACATTTTTTGTATAAAAAGAAAAGAAACACGGCCGCTGCAATGAAACAGCGAGAGAAAGCGTAGCAGACGATCACGGACCGACTGAATGTGTAAATAGCCTAAATATATACATTAACTGACCACTGCTCTGAACTGAAACCGTCATAATCATTCCATTCAAGGATTAGGCTACTAATCATTTGCACAAATTAACAGTTGTACTCTTTGCCTTAAAAGTAAGCAGAAGATAATGTTACTCAGGTAATTTACCATCAAGATCAATTTTCTACAATGCTAGAGTATGATGCGTAAATATCTCTTTCACTCTGTTCCTCCCTCTCTCTCATGGGCTAAAATATAAATTTAAGTCATATTAACTTCCACTCATTAACTTCCACTGCTCGCTTTTAATGCAAAGTGTACAACTGTTTGCTTTTGCAAATGACAGTGACTCATTGAATGGTTTCAGTTAAGAGCAGTAGTTCATAAATGTATATTTTTAGACTATCATTCAGTCGGTCCGCTATTATCTGCCACGGTTTTTCTCGCGTTTTTTTTTTATTTTTTATAGAGGACGAGTTTCCTTCTCTACATATTATATGCCTTGCTCCCTTGTGGACATAGAAAATAAAGACACTAAAGAAATTGGACTCTAAAATCTAGAAACTATAAAGATAATTAAGTGATAAATTCCATGCACACTGTAAACATGAATGGAACAGAGTATATTCATCAGTTATTCCCCCCCCAGCAAAACATAACATCAAAAACCAACCATGTTCTTTAAATTGTACAATCCTCCCAAATTATAGTCCCAGTTTACTGGACAACACAATTTGTGTGCTAAGAATGCCAAATACCATGCACATGGAAGTGGAACAAACATGATCCTTATTGTTAAAGAATTAAAAAAAATTAATCAACTAAAATAATTCAAGGTGCATTAGTCAACTATAGAAATGTGCAGCATTTTATGTATTGCCCTTAGTAACAGACTTCATTTAAAACACATTTGAAATTTTATCAGCCTTTTCTATTATCTCAACAACTGTCATAATAAATAAATAAATATATATATCAAACTTCTAACAACAATATGAACAGCAGTCTTCATACAGCAATATAACAGTAACAATGACTGTCACATGAATAATTATTAAAAAAAAAATTATGGTCCCAACTTTAAATAATAACAGTACTTAAAGGAACAGTAATATGCACTTGTTGTATTTTAATCCAGGCTGATAACAATAGGGTAAAACCACTGCTGGGTGATCAGAAAAGGTTCCAGGATTAAATAAATCCTGACTGTTAGCCTGGTCGGGAGCAGGCTAGCTGCACAGAATAAATCTCCATGGTGATTTATGTGCCTCCACTTTCGTGAAACCGAGTCAAGGCTTAAATCATCCAGGATAACTGATAAATCCCGGCTTAATCCCTTATCTTGGTTTTGTGAAATAGGCCCCAGGTGTGTGAAAACCTGGTGAAAACATGGAGGCCACAATACTTTGCTGCTGTTTTGTTATGCGAGCATACAAACAGCACATCGTCAGGTGTTTGTGTTATCTGCAGGACAACGAACAGGAAAGGACACGGATAATGTGTTTTTTTTTTTTTTATACATAGGCCTATTTATGAATAATTTGAAACATGTTATGTCTGTGTATGTTTCTCAGCAGAGGCATTTGTCCACAATAAACAGTTTGTCGTCATTGAAATATGTTCAGTGAACCAAAGTCGCCTACATCAAACGTCAGTTGTCAACAACGTGTCACCAACTGGGAAACTCGGTTAGCAAAATCTGGCCCGAGTTTCCCACCTCTGATTCCAACAGGAAGGGACGTGAATGATGACGTTTTCACTCGGAAAAAACGTTTTTCCGATGTCCATGAACGCACGGTCAGACTCGAGTCACACACGGTGACTTCAGACGTGACTTCAGACTCGTCCTCAAAAGACTTCAGACTCAACTCGGACTCAAGATGCAGGCTTCGGGAACAATCTTTAATTTTAGGAAACGTCAGATGAATGTTATTGCCCTCCCTGCTTAACCTATAACCTACAATACGTAACGTATCTGCTGCACACGGTTTCACGAGAGAGGTCAACAAAACATGTTGACCGCACCGGCAGCTACTGTGCCATTCATCATAAGCTTTGGCTTTAAAAACTTCATACAAGATCCAGAAAAGTAGCGCTGAATGCAAAATATGTGGACTCTAGTTCAAACACTTGAGACTTGACTTGGACTCTAGCTGAGAGACTTGTGAACATCTCTGAAAGCAACAAGCACACCACAGCCAAGCCTGCAGTTTGAATATGCAAAAGGCCAGTGCCATTTGCAACTGTGTGGGTTAGTTAACAGAAACACCAAACTAAAGTTTAAGCCAAGCTAACCACTCACAGTAATGCATCATTACTGCTAATGCATTGCTAAATTGACAAGCTTGCCACATGATGAGAGCAAAGCTATTGTATGTTTGTTAAAGTATAGCATTGGGGACTTTATGAACCATATTCTTTGTGATGAAACCCCACTGGTGAAGACAGAACACACATCTGAACTAGGGGTTTTTTCCCCCTCTTTGTTGCATTTAGTGTTGCTTGAAATATGACCAATGCATTTTAACTGTAGCTGAGACAGACAATGTGTAATTTTCAGGAAAACCTCATTTGCTGCACATTGGAGCTGACGCAAAGTAATGACCTGCCATTCAAATTAGAATAAGTGGTCAACAACTAGCGCAGATATATTGAGAGGGCGATTAGATAAACTTCTCTCTTCTCTAATGGTGGTGTAGCTTCATCTCATGGTAATCAGGCTGATTACCCTGAGTGACTTCATGTACCTGAACCAATCAGCTATAAACTTTATTGCAGCCTTTAGGAAGCATATAATAAGTGAGCTTAGTCAGTGACTGAGGGGCTGAAATGTACTGCAAATTTAATGTTGCTAATTGCTTCCCTGAAATAGTTCCAAACATATTTTTTCAGTAAGGATTTCCAACTCTCATGCTTCTGGCTATCTTATACACTTAAACATTTAGAAATAAAAGCAGTAACTGCAGCATTAATATCACACTAAAATATATCCAATGAAAAATGTATATTGTGCTACATGTTAAGTTTTGTACATTGACATTCAATTCCTGCTACACTATGAACCACCCAGACCTCTCAGGTCGTCTGGGACAGGTCTGCTTTCTGTCCCCAGAGTCACAACTAAAACAGCGGGAAGCAGTGTTCAGTTTTTATTCTCCACATATCTGGAACAAACTCCCAGAAAACTGCAAGTCTGCCGCAACTCTCAGCTCTTTTTGAAATCAAGGCTGAAGACCTCTTTTTGATGCTACCTTTCTTTAAATAATTGTTCATTTCTTATACTGCACTGTAACTTTTATTCTTGTATTTTATCTGTTTTTCATTTAATTGTTTTTAACTGTTCTTTAATGTTTTATGTAAAGCACTTTGACTTGCCCTGTTGCTGAAATGTGCTATACAAATAAAGCTGCCTTGCCTTGGTGCCAACAGTCTTCAGCTAGGACTAAGTCCTCAAAACTGGTTTATATTAACAAGCAAATATGTTTTCTAAAACCCATATAATGTATCAATCATTTTCACTTAAACAACAGCCTGGAAGTTGACTATCCAAAATTAAATTAAATGCAATGCTTCAGAATTTGGTGGACAGCATTGCCAGACCTATCTCCACAGCACTGTGGAGTAAGGTCTGGCTACACCACAAATACATTCTGGGATACGAGAAAAATGAAGAAGAAAAAAAACGCTTTACGTTTGAATTTCTTTGAACCAATCACAATTGTCTTTAGTCCCGGGACGTCTTGTTTTGGTTGAACATTTGCACCCCACAAAAGAAAACGCCACATACAATATTAAATGAAGTTAACTGTTCACACAATATAGTAATCTGAGCTATTTAAATTAGCTGGATACATGGTTAAATCTAATTTGCTCTTACCAGTGTATCGCCGTGTGTAGTTCGTCCATAGCAATTCCCCGGCAATCAGTCCCAAAACGTCCCAGTTAGAGAGTAAATGTTGTAAACATAGTCTTTGTAAATCTTTACATTAATTCCCTCAAAGAACCAAGCAGGCCTGCCTTGTTGCACGATCCAAATTTTCTTCAAAACAAACCATTTTCAGTGTGTAGCTTGCTATTGTAGCTCAAAGTTTGTTGTCGTTTCCCGAAGCAAACACAGTTTGAGAAGAGCAACAAACAGAGAGCGGAAAGTGAGTGACATCGAGACAGGCATTTATCCTGGAAATGTGCTTCCCTTGATTCAGACTAGGTGGAGAACAATCCGACACAGATTGCAAAACAAGAGCCAGCAGTCCTCTACCTGTGGAGGACTGATTGCTAATGCAGCTGTGCAGGTGGGTAGGTGATTAACAGATGCAGGAACACTTCATGGGGTCAGCTAGTGGACAGATGAGGGATAGCAGATCTAATTAGAGGGTTGGAAACAGGTGATAGAGAACAATAACTTAATTTTTATGTTTCATAAGCTAAATCCTATTTATTTCCCATATAATTTGGTTGCCTGTGTGCTCAAGTAGCCTTTATTTTGTAACCAATTCTTCAAAAAACTAGTCTGTTTGTCAAAAGCTTACAAATGCAGACAGACATGAACACTCTTTCCACTTTTGAATCTTTTGGTCCCTTGGAAGTTTAAGCAGAATCTGATGTGGTGAGCTAGAGAAAATGTCTGCAGTGTTTACTGTGACCGCGAAAAGGAAAGAAAACAAAAGCAGTAATTGGTTTCACTCTGTCCATATTACTGTGTGATAGACTCACCAGAATTCCAATAGAGCCAAGAGAAACTTGAAACAGACTAGATGTTGACATAGACTTGATAGTAACCCTGTCATGAAACTCTTTTCAAACACAAATGGGTGAGAACAGAGAAAAGTGACTCGCTGTGTTGGGAGTGTGGCTTTGTCTTTCAAAAGAAATTCAGCTTCAGTGTTCTCAGATATGCACTGAGGAGAAAGGACATCTGTCTGAACATATATTGTATGTGGTGACATGCAGCTTCAAAGTGCAACTTAAAAATGCATTGAAAACAATGGACATTCATCGTAACCTCTCTCTGCTGTGACATATATCAAGGAGTTGCTCAGCACCACAGGGCAATTTCTTTGGGATTTAAATGAGGGGATGTGGGGAAGTTACTTTGTGCCAAATTTACCTTTTAAATTGTATTCTTTTAACACGCAAGTGAAGCTTTTTCAGGTAGTATTTTTTTTTTTTTTTTTTTTGATGTATTTGAAATCTTGTTCTCTGCTGCCAATCTCCCTGAGATTCATATGATAATATATTCTAGTAATTTATTCTTTGGTGACCCTTTATCACCTAAATATGTACAAGCTGATAGAGCTGTTGCTTTCAGCGTGCAGTTATTTAAAAAGGCCAAAATGGAAGATCGCTTGTCAACTCCAACTTTGTCTTCTGCAACGATCTGACTGTGTTCTGACAGGCATGTTTTCAAAGGTGACATCTTCAAAACTCTTTGATAACACATCAAAAAACTAAACAGCAAATCTAAGTAAGAGCCGCTGCAATGTATTGTATTTAAGACTAAGTAAGTTAAGTAAAGTTTATTTCTAGAAAACATTCAAACACAGCTTATGCTGACCAAAGTGCTGTATAAAAGAACCTTACAATGTAAAATAAAAAGTAGAAAGATAACACAAAGAGAACATACCAACAACAAGCAGCAATTCACAAATACAGAATAATAGACATGGTAATAGATTGAGGGATTAGTGGACTAAAAAGGCCAATGAATAAAAATGTGTATTTAGCCTGGATTTAAAAAAAAAGAGAAGGAGGGAGCACATCCGATATCTAACGGCAGCTGGTTTCACAGCTGTGGAACTTTAGCAACTTCAAAGGCTCTGTCACCTTTTAGTTTGAGTTGTTATCATGGGACATACAGGTGAGATTTGTCGTCAGATCTAAAAGACCTCCTAGTGCCGGAGAATAAGATCTGTGATATAAGATGGGACCTGGCCATTAAGAGCCTTGAAGGCGATCAGCAGGGTCCTAAATTGGATTCTCAAGTAAAGGGGGAGCCAAGGAAGAGAGGCTTTATAGAGGCTTATTGGGGTAAAATACCTCACAGTCAACCAGTCAACATCCTTGCAGCTGAATTTCGGACATTCTGTAGGTGAGTTAATGACTGGGGAAGGCCTTAATATAAGGAATTGCAATAGTCCTGTCTGGATGTAATGAAGGTGTGAATTACTTTTTCCATATCATGGAAGGACAAAATTGGCTTGAGTTAGTTGATTAGAACTGATTAGTTTGTCAGGACAAAGCTCAGAATCAAATATGACACCAAAGGGTTTTTTTTTTCATGTGACTTCACATTTGGGGGGAGGTGGCCTAGCTTAGTGCTGAGATGACTGCTGGACTTGAAGGGACCAAAGATAATTACTTCAGTTTTGTAATTGTTTAGCTGAAAGAAATGATTTGCCATCCAACCTTTAATGTCTTTGAGACAGGAGATGATGTAGGGAGTCCCTAGATTTTAGGCTCACACATGTTCTTCAAGGAGACATGAATGTTTGTTTTTTTTCCTGTATGGAGCCCTGTTACAGATTTTCTTGGAGAGGACTATGATGTCTGAGTTAACTTTCTATGTTACGTACCATTTATTTTTTTTTATTTTAAATGTAACACCGGGCATGTAACCTGTTTAAAATTGAAATAAATAATAAAATGATTAAAAGAAAGGGCACAACATCATGGGGGAGGTAGACGATTTGATATGCATAACCATGTCCCTATTGCCAGACAGGTGATCTTTTTTCCATCTAGGGTAGGGAAAATAGTGGTCATGGGATAGGGGAAGGGGACTAAAAGGGGATAAGACCTACCTTATTTTGTCTGTTGTGATTTTATTTTTTTACTTTTGCAATTTACAAAAATAATCAAAAACAAAAATAAGCCTAGGGCTTCAGCCTATTCATTTTTTGGTTGTGGATGGTGTAAACATGTATGTTTTTTTCAATTGAATATTGACTTAAATTGTCATGCCTTTGTTCATTATAATGTAAACAGAAAGTATGTTATGAATTAAGTTTCAATCAATACAACTTTTTTTTTTAAATGTTCAGAAAACCAAAAACAATTACTCTATACACATATGTATATATATATATATATATATATATATATATATATATATATATATATATATATATATATATATAAGAATATTAGAAGAAAGTGTAGATAATGTTTGTACATCTAATGTTGTTGTTTCTGTTAAGGAGATACACATGTAAAAGCTGGGCATGTTTTCAGTAATGAGAAAACATCTAGAGTTAAATAGGGTGTTAATTTAGACTTAGCAAAATTATTAGTTGAGTACATTCAGTGCCAAGCCATTTCAACCTGTGAATCCGTGATGGTGGCTCACCTGTTGACCCTTGTTATATTGTGAAATGCAGTGAGAAGATTTTACTGTGGAAAGAGCTATTTAACCTCTCACCCTAATACTGGCTGCCACCTGGTAAAAAGAGCACCTCTGCCCTTGCCAATTGAGTTATTCCCTGCCATTTGGCAGAGATACACTGTAGTGCTCAGCCATGCAAACAAGCTACACAAGTAGATATGAAATAGTAAACTGCCACAGTGATATACAGCACCATGTGTGTGCACCCTGAGAAAAACTCAACTTTTAACTTTTGTAACAGACCTTTCTCATCAGTGTGTCTCACCCAGATGCACATGCACACGTGCACACACACACACACACACACACACACACACACACACACACACACACATGCACACACACAAGCGCTGCAGAAGTAATATTTTGTTTTTCAGTACTTAATCCTCCTCCTGCCTCACCCTCTCTGAGATCTGCAGTATCCATTACATTGGCCCTTGCAATCCCCCCAAGATTACTTTATCATCCATCTATAGCTGTCTCTCACTTTATTTCCCAACCTACTGTATCCTTCCATCCCTCACTGTTTTCCTCTCATATACCCTCTCTCCTTCTCCTCCTCTATGTCTCAGCTAAATTATTAATAGAAACCAACCTCTCAGACATCAGTGGGTTGTAAATGACCGCATCCTCTTTCCCCCCACTTCACAAAGATAAAAAGAGAGAGAGAGAATAAAGGTAGAATAAGAGATAGATAGAAAGAGAGAGTGAGGAAAGAATCAGAAACAAGAGAGAAAGGAAAAGTAATTAAAGCGAGGGGAGAAGGAGAGAGACTAGAGACCCCACTCAATAAATCAGAGCTGCCGAGCAAGCCGTCAGTCTCCAGGCTCTCTTTATTGGTCAATGAGGATCAGCTAGTATTAGTCACCGGGGTCTCGCTGTGTGTGATTGGGTGGTTGAGTGGGTAGTGTGTGTGTGTGTGTGTGTGTGTGTCTGTCTGGAAGGATTCCATCAATAACACATGGATTGGGGCCACAGGCAGAGACAAGCAGTCATGTTGGAGATGGTGGGAGAGGTGCAGAAGAAGAGCAGCGTCCTCGTGTGTGTGTGTGTGTGTGTGTGTGTGTGTGTGTGTGTGTGTGTGTGTGTGTGTGTGTGTGTGTGTGTAGGTGTGTGTGTCCTGCATATGTGTATATCAGTATGAAAGGATGAGAGAGAGAGAGTAGTGAGAGAGAGAAGGAAGGAGAGAGACAGAGAGAGACAGAGAGAGAGAGTGAGAGAGAGAGATAGAGAGAGAGAGAGAGAGAGAGAGAGAGAGAGAAAGAGAGGGGAAAGAGAGAGAGAAAACAAGTGGGGTATTCATGTTGGGTAATGAAAGAGCGTACAGCGGGAGAGAGAGCGCAGGGATAGCCGTCATTAGATGAGCTAGTCCTCACTAATGATCATCAGGAGCAGCAGCAGGATCCTGTGTGTGTGTCTGTGTGTGGACCTGACTGTGAGTGCATGTGTATACCGCTGAGCATGCGCACCGTTGAGTGTGATAAATCATGATTCAAGGCACCCTTACCATCTCTAACACCCACAAGCATTAAGAGTGTTATTGATGACAGGACTCCTTGTGATTCTGGTGTGTGTGTGTGTGTGTGTGTGTGTGTGTGTGTGTGTGTGTGTCTGTAGGTGGACAGACCCCTGGACCCCTGGACCCTATTACAGCTGTGTATGGTAGCCGCTGGGTCAACTCAAAAGAAACAAGGAAAGGTTAATGGAATCAGAGGCAGTCAGAAAGTGATGAGTCCACTCCCCTCTAACAAGAGTCATTCGCATGCACACACACACACACACACACACACACACAATTTGGCCAATCAGAAGTCAGGCTGCTGCAGTGACACTAGTGATCCACCGGGATCCCCCACTCTTCCAAATCCCTCCATCTTCAGGTTCTAAAGATGCTAACGATTTGAGGATAACTTAGCGTTTAAGCTCTAACTTTGAGGCCTAGCAAGCATTTAAATAAAACATTTTCATTTGTATATCATTATTTTGAAAACCTTTATCGTTAGTATACATGTTTAGATAGGCTAGTCTTCTTTTTCGCTGCCACTTGCTTCTGGACCGTAGCTACCAACAATTGTCAAAGTCAGGGGAGTAGTGTGAAATGGAGAGAAAATTATAATTCAAATCCATGCGCGTATAATAACAGCCATGCAAACATCTCCAAAGGATCAACGGACAGTCTGATATTCAAACGAGCTCATCATGACATCGCTCCACAGCACCACTAGTGGTCACAAACTCCTTCAACAATTTGGGTTATTAAAAGCAGAGCGAGCAAGAGCGACTAGTTATTACAAGGGAGAGTGTAAAATGAAGAGCAGCGTAATATGACACAGCAGCTACTTATGATACAACAGACCACATTGAATAGTAAAAAAATCACAGTTTAAATTTTCTTATCTCAAATCCTTGTCCTTTCTAATACGTTCTCCCATGCTAGATATGTTTTACTTAGCTCCAGGAATTCAGAGATGCACAAAATTAACTTTTCCACTAATCTATTCTTGTTTTAATGCCAGAATCTCATTGGACACAAATTGGGGAAGTCAACGTATTAGACTCTATAACAACACGTCAGCTTTATTGTAGTTTAAAAACATTCATGTTGTATATTTTCTGGAATAAATTTTAGATATCGAGATCTCAGCTTACAAACTTCTGAAACATCAGTGCTCATGATATTGGTCATTATTATTTGACTACTGTAAAACAATAATAGAAGTATTTTATCCATTAAATCAAAAGTGCTGTAATCCCAACTGATAAAAACGTTGCTGCTTTGGTATTTGGCATTGGACTGTTGGATCATTCATGGCCAGTCTGTACCAGTCTTCTGAGGTTTTTGTTCTTTTTGTTCAGCAAAGCCATAATGTAACCTCTGAAATGGCATTATTTTGGATAAGAATATTTCAAACACATGACAGCAATTAAATACACTTTCAGATAAAGACTAGGCAATGTTTTAGAAGAAAAAAAAATATTTGACTTCCACGATAAATGTCCTTACTCCCATCAATCAATTATGTTATAAATGAAGAATTTATAACATAATTGATTCTGTTTCTACAAGGGTGGTTTACATCTGGTGCAACTTGACTTTAGATACAGTAGGTATCTCCAGAGTGAGCACACATATTGTAAACTCTGCTTGATTTCTAGTCTGATTTGTTTGCGGATTGAAAAAGAAAGAATTTCAATAAATGAGTGCCTCTCTCTACTCTGACACAGACACTGCTTAATGCCACACAATGGCATCTTTTTTGGCAAGGCCTTTTGACGTGACACAGTGCCAGTGTCTCATCCCAGTCGCATGCGCAGTTCAGCAGCAGTGCAAAGCCATTATCACCTTCAGGCAGGGGGAATAGGAGGAAAGGATTACTCCTGCAACAGTCAAATATTGCTTGACTCTGAGCCATTATCCCAAAGCCACCTTATTCACTTCTCACCCTTGCATTCATCACCTTCAGATCATTGAGCAGCTCTGCTGCCTTTCCACACACAGCATGTGTAGATGCAGTTTGATGGCAGCCACTTTTCCCTATGGTGTGTGTATACAGTGTGTGCGTGGCCTGCTAAGAAAAAAATGGCAGCAACATTGAAGACCAGTGCAAATCTACTGAGTGAGGGGAATTACACCTTCTTATACTCTAATTTAATTTGTAATTTAATCCTCTTCTGGATGTTGTCAGGGTTTTTGGAAAATGGCTGATTCCAGAAAATATTATGACTGACATTCAGCAGCAAAATGCTTCAATCTGAGGCTCTTTCACATGAGAAACATAGTCAGCTCACTTCTGTCTTCTCTTATTTTTCTCAAAAATGTGAGACACACAACATAATAGTAAAAGAGCAATATATTATATACAATATGATGTTTACATCCCCCAAAGCATTCTGGGAAATGTACTTTTAAAAGTACAAAGTTAGACAAACGTAAGACGACGAGTATTATAAATGGAAGTGTCAAGATGTGTTACACTATCAAAATATATTTTGATATATTTAAAGCTTAGGATGTAAGGAAATATATGTACGTCCATTTCAACTTATTCTGAAAATAACACTATATGGCATGCATAGCTAATGCATGTAGTGACTCTGCTGAAAGCTAGTAAAAATGATAGAATGCATTAATGAAAATATGTACTTGGAACCATAATTTATCTAATATTTAAATAAACAAATTGCCTCACATTAAATTAATTTGGGCACATCATGCAAAGGTCAATTTTTTGTTATGAAATAGTTGTTTAATAGACCCAGAAAAGAACATTAGGGGGGATGAATCTGTAAAGTCTTATCAGTATAAGTATCCAACTGACAAACTAACTAGCTGGCAGAGACACAATAGACATTTTGTTAACAGTGATCCAACATTATATTGACTGAGGCAATGATATTACGCTCTGCTAGATAAAATGCCTTTTGAAAAGCCATTTTGCATTTGGAAACAATAACAAGATTAGTGTGTCAGTCCAAGCTCCAGTGTCCATTTGGCTGTTCACCAGCACACAGCTTGCTCATTTTCCATCTTTTGTTTGAGGACATTTGGTCATCATTGCAATAGAGAAAGAAGAATATATATACACACACATTGATTAGATTTTATGTCACTGTCAGATCGGATTTCTCCAAATATTTAAATCAAGTTCAACAGTTGGGCTTTACATTTATTTTTACATTGTATTACGGTCAGGAGCATCTTCTCTATCATTGTATTTATTCACACAACACATAACAAATAAACACGTTCAGTGTAGCTATTACTCAAACATTCATTTAATGTTTGTTTAAGCAATAATATAACATCTATATCTCTTGGTCTTTCTGGCCATTATTTGCATGTTTATTCACTCGTCTCAAAGAAAGACACCTTTTTTTCCATTCCTAACTGTAGAACTGGAAAATGGAGTGCACAGTAATGAATACACATTATTAAATACTCAAGAGAGATGCTGTCTGCTATGTAGATACAGCGCCCACACATTTTAATGGGTCCTTGTCAAGTGGCTGAGTGGAGAACGCTGCAGCCTGTACACAACTTGTAAATAGAGTAAATAAGAGACGATGCCGACTTGGAGGGGTATCCAATTGTAGTGAAAAAGCGCACTTGTATAATAAACGGTATTCATACGCTTTGGCACATACACCTTTAAAAAACACCCTCACCCACTACTTTTAGTTATCATTCATTCATTCATGCTCTTTTCATGTTCTTTCTCTAATGGTCCCAAACTAACCAGATGGCCCCTCTAGAAACAATGTTGTGTCTGCTTCTCTGTTCCAGCCTTTGTGGTGGAGAGGTGCTCTGTTGTGCAACACCAGTCCGAGATGTCAAAAAAGAAGGAGGAGGGCTAGGTTACGATACAACTTCATCTTAAGTAAGTCAAAACTCAAATAAGCTTGTCAAACCCTAACAAACACATATCCCTCCTGATGGTGTGGAGGTGGTGCTGGAGTTGTAGGTCCATGACCCAAGACAGAGCTAGCATTAGAAGTTTAATAATAAAATAAATATCAAGCCGATCTAAAAAAATAAATCTGGCCATTTCAACCTGGCTGACCCTGGCTGTTATAAGCGGTGACCCACTGGTAGCAGCATATTACTGTATAAACACACCTCTGTGAAAATATATAAACACGACATCCCCTGAATTATTTTGCTATAATATTTATATTAAAGGATGAGGCTGGCATTATTCTTTATTTGTCTCAGTCAATAAATCTAATAAAAAGAACAAAACCAAATGTATTCCTCCATTTCTTAATAATTTCTGACTTCCCATCCCTGTCTCTGGCAGTGAACCCCAAGCCCATTGATTCTCACAGAAGATGTAAATATTAAAAACAATGTATAGTTTCATACATAAAGGGGAATTTATTTCCTTAGATTATTTTTAGTGGTGGATTTATACATACTTCCTGCTCTAGTGAGTATTTATGGCAGCAACACGGTGTATGCAGGATTGATTAAAAATAAATCTCTATGAACAGATATCTGCATATGAATGCAGAATCTGTAGACAACAGGACAATATTTTGGTATCAAAAGCGTTCTGGTTTCCGTTTGTAGTTCAAGTAGTAATGACCAATAACGTTTGAGCGGGCTTTGGTTGCATGCAGGTAAACAGTTCTTGTGGACAGCAAATGAGGTGAAACACATTGACTGGAAATGCAATCTCGATACCCATCGGCTGTCGTCTCACAAAGATTTAGCTTTTTATTAGCTTTTCTTTTAATTCATTTGCATTCATATGCAGATATATATATATATATATATATATATATATATATATATATAGTGCTGCTCATAAGTATTCATACCCATGCTAAAGTTGACTAAAAAAAGGAATAAAAAAATCTTCTTTTGGAAATTGATCTTAATGCCTTAATTAAAAAAATGAGGAAAAATCCGACCTTTTAAGGACACCAATTTGTTTTGTGAATGAATAATGTATTGTTAATAAATAAATGTTCTTCCTTAAAATACAGGGGCCATAATCATACATACCCCTATGTTAAATTCCCATAGAGGAAGGCAGATTTTTATTTTTAAAGGCCAGTTATTTCATGGATCCAGGATACTATGCATCCTGATAAAGTTCCCTTGGCCTTTGGAATTAAAATATCCTCACATCATCACATCCCCTTCACCATACCTAGAGATTGGCATGGTTTTATTTCAGTTAGCCTAATAGCTAACTGAGATAAGATCCATATCAATGCAAATCAAACCAGCTATTAGGCTAACTGAAATAAAACCATGCCAATTTCTAGGTATGGTGAAGGGGATGTGATGATGTGGGACTACTTTAACATCCAATGGCCAAGGGAACTTTATCAGGATGCATAGTATCCTGGATCCATGAAATAACTGGCCTTTAAAAATAAAAATCTGCCTTCCTCTATGGGAATTTAACATAGGGGTGTGTATAATTATGGCCCCTGTATTTTAAGGAAGAACATTTATTTATTAACAATACATTATTCATTCACAAAACAAATTGGTGTCCTTAAAAGGTCGGATTTTTCCTCATATTTTTAATTAAGGCATTAAGATCAATTTCCAAAAGATGATTTTTTTATTCCTCTTTTTAGTCAACTTGACCATGGGTATGAATACTTATGAGCAGCACTGTATATATATATATATATATATATATATATATATATATATATATATATATATATATATATATATATATATATATATATATATACACACACACACACACACACACACACCATCTCCACATCCATCTCCACATCCATTTTCGTGTCTCAAGTTGCTCATCGGACCCGGCACACAGAAGAGGAAGTCTTGGCCCGGATATTCGCTGGCTACACAGGAATCCCCAAATATTGGCAATTGCTCTCAGAGGCTAAATGGTCGCCAGACCTATCGACGACGGGTTCTGAGATTGATTAAAAATGAACTACAGTGGCCATTCATAGTAATGAATAAAGTTACATTGTACATTCATGCTGTATGATTAATACTACCATGTTATACTTTTGTTTATTTTGATAAATAAATAAGAATATGAATAAATGAAGTTGCTTTCACAACCTCCTGTGAGAAAACTTCTCTCAGCAAAGGATTATACCATGTGGCCTTGGTGGTGAACCAGTGGGATAAAAGGTTAGCTCAGCAGACACCATGACCACTTAGGAGTTGGTTAGTGCCACCCATTTATCTTGGATATCTACTTTAAGGAGCTGTATGAAGAGGATTACGCTATTAGATAGCTCTCTAGGATATTAAGTGCATTTTTGGAGTTTTCCTGCAGTTGTTCTGATGTTACAATTCATTTTATGGCTTCTTTCAGGGCAACACATAATATATGAATAAAGGATTCAGTATTTCACCACTGTAATTTTATTTCTGGCAGTTTTTAGAAGACATATAAACAGCATTTAGGCTGTCATGTTGGAAAACAATGATTAAAACATTTTAGAGGATTAACTTTTAAACTGCGGTCCTATACTGGACGGTGACTTTGGTAACAAAACGCTATAATCTCTTAACCCCCAGTATTTAAGAGACTTTCCTCCCCTGAAAAATGCACCCATAAGTCGTTTGTTCAAGAAGCAATTACGACTCATATTTACATTTATCTAGCCCTCTAGTGGCCTCCCACAATAAAGACCGGAGCAAAGCAGGAAGTAAGGTGACAAAGTATAAGAGCGCCAAATTTTGTCTACAGTTGTGGATGGCTCAAACAAACACAAGGCTTTCATCGAAGGAACCGGAGTTCATGTCCAGAAAATAAAACTAAGTTGTCTTTAGGGAACAAACAGAACTACGTCACTTTCTGCGTGACGTGTTTTCTAAACTTAACTGAGTAGTTTTGGCGCCTACACCAAACTGCAACCATGTTCAACATAAAAATGTTAGGTTCTCTAGTTTAGGTTCTCTAGTTTAGATATGAGGACAGAAAACACTCCTCTGCTTTGTATTTCCGGCCACCTCTAGGGGCGCTAATTTATGAAACGCTCCTGTGAGTCGTATTAGAGGGTAGGAATAAACAACCTATATCGCCGTATGGTTTAGAGGACTTGTTGGTATATAAGCTACGAAAAAAAACATGTCTCAAGTGCAACAAAATGTCACTATGATTGTTCAAGCTGAGTCAATACACACAACACATAAGTCACATAACCTTTTCACTCAAAAAGCTATGGTATGTGTTATGTACTGTATGGAACTACATTAAGACCTTGGTCTTCTGTAAATGGTAAATTATTTATATACCTGTAACCAACAGAACTTTTTGCTTTTAGCTCCAGTCTTTCTCACAGGTTTACATGTATTTATTATTTGTGTACTTTATACAGATACAAATGCGTTGCTGCAGTTATGTCTCCCAAAGTTAGCACCATCCCTGTTTTTGTCTTTGGGAACAAAAAAAACATCCCAAACAAAAATGTAATTTCAGGACCAGGCAAGTCTATTTGAGTGGGCCACCAAAATAAATTCCAAATTGCTGCAGCTATGATTTATATGTATAGGTGAAAAGTGCAATAGCAACAGTGATAGCAAAGTAACAGCAAGAAGAAGTGAGTGTTCTGTTATTCAAAATGTGATATGGACTATTGATGGTACCGTGGATGGAGAAATTGCCTTCTCTGCTTTTTCTTCTATGCATTTCCCGCTGCTGAATGTGGTGAATGTAGAGATGTAGACAGCAATACTTGACATTTAGCAATGAAGTTTCAGACATTTTTCCCCCTCCATTTCTATTCCATAGCCTTGCTTATTACATCACAGGTCTCCAATAAGTACTTAAAAAAGCATGAAACAAAGACACAGGAAATAGAGAGATCAAGCTTGACAGAGATGGATAAAAAGAGAGAGAGGTTGATGAAGTGAGGGGAGAGGAGGAGTACGGTGGAGAGAATGAACGCCATCAGTCAGTGAAATATACCCCATGCCATCGGCACCAAAGGAAAACATCACTGTTCTGGGGTGTCAAGTTGAGATGGACGATCGGGACATTCGCACTGTGTGAGATCCTCTTTCTCTGTGTGTGTGTGTGTGTGTGTGTGTGTGTGTGTGTGTGTGTGTGTGTGTGTGTGTGTGTGTGTGCGTGTGTGTGTATCTTAGTATCTGTGAGTGTGTGTGAAAAAAGAGAGAATGAATTGTTGTTTGATACATCACAGGCACAAAAGTAATGCCTCACTGTGAGATCACTGCAAGCTGCCCACTGTGTGCACTGCACTTCCCATGTATACACACACACACACACACACAAGCAATCAAAACCATCACAATGGTGGTCTGCTGTGGCAGGTGAAAAAAATTATGCATAGCACCTGGGTGGCTTGAGTAGCATAGCTGAAAGTGCAGAGCCGTAATTTGCTTGCCTGGTGTAAAAAGCAGTAGAAAGCAGTGTATCATGGGTATTTCTAGCAACGATCCTGTGTGGGTTGTTATCATTTCTGTTTGCTTTTTTTCCCTTCGCTTACTCCTAACAAATTATTAATATGAGGACATTCATTATTAACAATTTATTAACACTTTCACACAGGTAAAAAATATTGTCACACTGCATTGTTAACGTAATGTCTATTTACAGTATGTACAGACAAAAGACCAATGCCACATACATGTCTAATTTTATACGCCATCATCTGTGTGGTAACTTTTACTCCTTTTGACCAAAATGCTGCAACTTGTGAAATGTTATTGCTTTGACATGTGGCATGAAAAACCTAATTCTCTATCTTGCTAAGCATATTTTCCTAGAAGATACTCCATTATTAGTTTGCTTTCAGCTGGATTACATATTTCTCAAAATAAAAGTCCAGAAAAGTTTTCCCTCCTTAAAAAAACTTGGCTAACAATGTACACGAATAAGCTTACATCATTCAATTCTCCACAATATTAGATCACTCTCAGCTCACTCTAAAAAAAAGATGTGACAAATAGTAGTTAATGCGTGGGAAACTTTTGGTTTGGTTTGGCTCTAGAGAGTGCACAGATGTCTGTGTTTGTGTGAGGAAGGTGGGGAGACAACAGAGTTCAAAGTGTGGGAATCAAGGAGAGACAGAGGGATTGGAAGGGCTTGAAGGGTATAAGGGGAGTGGGGGGCGGCGGCAAAGGGTTGGGACGAACAAGAGGAGGAAATGAGGAGGAGCAGCGGTGGAGTGGAGGGAAGGGCAAGCCAAGTAAGCACTTTCCTGTCCATTTTTCATCAGGCGAGCTAAATTAGGCTAGGCTCATCTCTCTCTCTCTCTCTCTCTCTCTCTCTCTCTCTCTCTCTCTCTCTCTCGAGCATCTGCTCCCACATTCCTGACACGTCTCTTCTCTCGGCAGTCCATAGCACGGTGTAACGTCGCTCCGAATACCCTTCTCAGCATCCTGCCTTTTCACCGCCTCTGATTTATTAGTCAGTGGGCGCCGTCCATCACACCGTGACGCAGGGAAGCATCGTGTTTTCTCTGTGTTTGTGCACTTTGCCACTCTGTTCGATCCCCCTCCTCACCCCTCCCTATCTTTCCTCTCTCTCTTCCTCCCCTTGTCCTATTCTTGTGAGTGCATCTCTGTCATCTTGTTAGCAGTTTCATTTGGTGACCCACTGAGTCCTGGTTGACTTCTCCCCTCTGAAGCTTGTCATTTGTAGCCCCATAGTGTCTGCTACATGAACTGAATAGAAGCTGACATTTGGATCCCGGAGGATACTTTTATGTGCAACCTGTGGAGGCCAAAAAGAGGCCCATCATATTTTTTTAACCAACAGGTAAAATGTTAAAAATAGTGACAAAAAGGGCAGTTTGTAGGATGCAAAAGTAAAAAATATGTTGCTCAAAAAACATGCTGCAACCATTGATCACTGCTTGGTTTGAACAATTCTGTGCTAATTAAATCAGATACTTCAAGATGCTTTTGTGTACAATTCTCGGGAAACTTTCCACACATGCTCTCCAAAGAATTACAGGGGGCACTTTAGTTCAATACCACAACTTTTTAACTCACACACACAAAGTTAATTTATCTACCATACATTACATTGATTTTCTGGTGTGACTGCACACGTTCCTCTTTTGTCAGTAGCTGTGGGTCTAACTTCAATGCTTTTTCTTTATAAACCTCAAATTCTGTAGAAGAATGGCTATATAGTATAGTATAATACTCAGTTTTGCTGGAACTGAACCAATGAGTGCAGCCAACAGAGGCACAACAGTAAGGCTTTCTACACATGCATGTGCTCACCTATGTGTTGTACTCGAGGGCATGGACAAACAATTTAATATGGAATGCTAAGTCCATTTTTTCTTTGGTGGACAGTCTTGAAAGTGCCGTGAAATTTGAAGGACAAAATAAGAAGCCTGGCAAGTGACTTGTTAATTAGTAGTATTTTGGTTAAACATGAAGAAGACACTAGTAATTCTCCCTCAAAGAAAAAAAAAGACCCACTGAGAAGAATCCAACATTTAAAGGGATTTTCAAACGGCTTTGTGTCATGGCAGTGTTAGTAGTACACACAGACTAACAGTGTTTGACATACCTAAGGACTTTGCTGGTGGAGGGTAGAAGGGAGCTCTGGGCATTGTTCGTATGCACACACAAAGGGCTGGTTGAAAGTAGGCAAAGTTCGGGTGCATGGAATGTTTTCCTTCCTTTCATCATCTCATTGGCTGCACATTGTAAGGTCATGGCCTAAAATCTGAGATTCGCTATCTATACCCCCTCCGTAAAAAACAATGCTTTCAATCCAAACTCCTGCAATCCTGCAACATTCACGTAGCAAACGCTGCTATAAATTACATTTCTGCTGTTATTGCTTACTATTCTGCTGCATCACAGCTTACTGATTTCACTTTGCAAAAACAAATCTGACTCACAACACAAGACTTTTTCAACTGGACCTTTCAAAAAGGTCTGTCTGTCACAAGCTAATCACTTTGACTCAACCCCCAAAATTCACAAGTATCACATCAGTAATTTTGACTAAACAAAACTGTCTTTTGCTGGTTTAACTGCCTGATGAGACACTTGACAATGAAGGTAAAACATTACAAGGAAAGGCAAGGATGACCTGACAAAATGACAGTTGTAGTCTAATTGTTTTTTTCTAATTAATCTCTTAATATGACAACATGTCTAATTTGTCGTCCCACTTCTCTTTTAGCAGAGCTACATGTTCTGTATTGACTTCTGATTACAGTCCTGTCATGTTCTCTTCTTCACAGGGACTCCCCCCATCCAATGAGAACAATGCAATTAACAAAATGAATGAGGAACACCTCAACTGGCAGGTTACTCCCCTCAATTACAAACAGGCTTTCCAGCTGACACATGGGTAATAAGATATCAGGTAAAATGTGCTTAGACTAAGTGCTAACAATAAGGCACTCTTGGTGATGACTAAATGCCATTGCATGCTTGGGGAAAAGCAAAGGATTGGCAGCGCCTGCAGAGGTCTTCTGCCAATGCCGCATGAACGCAGCCAGCATAGGTTCATAGTTTGAAACAAATGCAATTTGGAGGAGAAAGTAATGGTACTCTCCCCAATATGAGCGAGATAGCTTTTGAGCAGGGGTGCAATTAATCAGGAAAGCAATACAAAATTGTTTTTAAAAATACATGTGAGGGAATTAAGTGTTGCTATTAATAAACTTTTAAAGTGCATGATTACATAAATGAGCACAGAGGTGTGTGTGAAGTGATGAGGGAGACCCATTTAAAGATGCTAGCAGCGCTTTCCTCCCATAAAATGCTACTGTGAATTCTGGGTCCATGGAAAACCTCCAAATGCATGAATCATTTGGATCATTTGAGTCATCCAAAAAAATGATACCCAATCCGAAAGAACCCCAGGATAAAATGCAGTTGTTGTCTGATACAAACAGACCCAAACAAAAAGAGAACACCGGCAGCAGTATGACGCCCAAACAACCCACAAGCAGCTGTGGTCAAAAAGAGTAGCGACTTCAGTTTGTACTCTACATCTCAGCTAAAACAAGAGCAAATTTGCAATTGCTGCACAGGTGGGCATGCATCCACGCGTTCATGCATTCACTCTCACACAACTTTACAAACACTTGACATCCATGCCAAATTTCAGCAGGGTTAAAACTGTTTAAGCCAAACGGTGGGTACGTTTTTGTGAACCGACTGACCGAGAGAGCAAGCTTGAGAGCTGCTGGCCGCTGCTAAAAACAACATTTTCAACTGCAATCATAACACAATATGTGATCAACACACAAGCACAAACCCTAGACCTGCTGTAATACAACAGGATTTACAGGATCCAAGGCCCAAGTTGGGTCTTACAGTTTTTCTTGACTGACACAGCAGTCAACTCAAACTCCACATTTTTCAAAATAGTTAACACACAGGCCGAAACAGTGGCACTCATGGTCAAAATGACACATTTTGTTTGCAAAAGGCTCTAACTGTGCCAAAACATTTAAAATATACAACAAAAGAAAATTTTGCCTTCAAACAACACAACTTGCAAACAAGTGTATGAGCTCTTCCAATCAACCATTACACAGTGGACAACAAAATACAGCACTCAGTGTGAATCAGTGCACCATTGCTTGTCATTGTAGCCTATTACTCTACGTAGCTTTCATGTCAGTGACATTTGTTGACAAATTTGCCTTCTTGCGAAGAATTGGATCCAGAATCAGAAATGCTTTGATGCATATTTTATTGATTCCATTGATTCTTATTTTGAAACTATGGCTGAAAACTGAAATACTGTAAATATTACACAAAATACATGTAAACCAAAATAAAATCTATTAGAGTATCTAATATCTATTAAAGTAAAGTATACACATCTATTACTGTAAAGTATAAGAAATAGCCACTATTGATACTCAGTCTCTTCTGTCTTAGACCTCTTCCATCCATGTTGGCAAAGAACAACACAGACGCTGCACCTTTAAGGCCTGCACACTGATTGCTAATTGAAGATTTGTGTGAAGGAGCGTCAAACAGGTGCTTCAGTGATTTCATACTGATGTAGGTAGTTTCTAATAGTTAGGAACAGATGGTTTCTGTTTGGTTACCATAGCTAAAACAATGGAGTTTGGACTGCTTGAATGACATTCATGTTAACTGTTCTGCAAGGGGAAATGTGTCAATCCAATGAGAAAGGGTTAACACATTTGCAAGAGGAGTCTTCTGCTCTTCTGAGACAGTGATGATGAAAACCGAGTGGATCCCAGTTTCTTTAAGCAGGTCAAAGTAATCAAAAAAAACTGTAGTTACAGGGTGTAGTCACTTAAAACAAAGCCGGCCAAACTTGATTGAAAACGGAAATGTGCCTATACTTAACAGCAAACATGATATAGCTGGTTAATCTATTTAGTTTTGACAAAGCAGTACCTGATGTAATCAATGCAAAAATGTCAACAAACTTGGGACCGTCTTGCAATTGGATCATACCAAACATAACTTAGTTAATCAGACTTCGAAAAGCATTCAAGGATCGCTTCAATAGAAGTTGCATTATATAGGTCTGTCGCCCTGCAAAATTTACTCCATTCCTGCAGAAATATCGGATCAGTAAGAAAGAATCATCTCAATGCCACTGTAATAAAAAGACAACAAGCCTCATATTCAATAGTCATTTTCTACTGAAATGTGTTCATTGCAGCATTTATCTAAATAAAAGTGTTCCATTGAGAGTATCCCAACTGTTTATAGACCAACTTTGACCTACTACACTACTGACCTACTATGTTTCCCTGTATTATGATGGATTCTTACCAACAATAAGTGCATTTAGTGTCAATTTTACCTCCACATAAAGTGCTTTAGATCATTTGACTGAACTGTTTACAACTTGCCTGCTTGTGTTTCATGCCCCTGTCTGATTTCACCGAAGCATTGTGTTCCCAGATTTCAGCAATTTGATTGATGAATATGATTAATGTTATAACTAATATAAAAGATGGCCTACACTAAACCAACGTTTTACTAAATCAAATATATACTTTTAAGCTTCTGCACATGGGTGGTTTGTTAAAAGTTTCTTTTCTCTACACCAAAAACAACAACACAGTGCTATTCATTTATACCTGCAGCAGCTTAAGTGCCCTTATACAACAAGAACATTTAGAAAGGTGGGCCACTATCTCCATCGATTTCCTAATTTTTCCGTCTTATGCAGTCACATTGAAAACCCTTTTTGTCAAGCACATCCATGTGTGCAGATGAATAAACTGCTTACCTTTCCTTGTAGGTGAGAAACATTTAATTGTGTTAAGCTATCAACGATCACATTAGCTCTTGCAATGTTAATTATTGTATAGCTTTTATCTTTTACAAATAGCTTTCCTGCAACTGTTTGCTGTAGTGCATATAGTTTAACTTAAACACACTGAGATCTCACAGGTATAGTACTGATGATCTCCAACCCTGTTCTTAGAGCATCCATGTTTTTTTTTAGGTGCCATAGACAACTTATTGTAAGTGCTTGGTACTTGTGCTGCATGCAAAGTGGTTCCACATGTGGTTAGGTCTAGTCAGCAAAAGCAACTTGGTTAAAGTTACAATCTCATTTCATTCTCTAAGGCGACACCTATGGCGGTAAGTGGTAATTGTTTAATTCCAAAATATTGCCCAATTTGTGCTTTTTCTTTTTGAATTGACACCAAATCCTCTGCGATCGTCTTGTTGCTAAATTCTCCTGACTCCTGCTACTCTGTGCTGCAACTCTGCTGCTGCTGTACAGAGCAAACACTTTCAGTTTTACCTACTCTGGGATGGGAATCATTGAAATTTAGGGTAGATGGCCCTCAGTGTTCTAATCCGTCAAGATGACGGACAGCCTTCAGATTTTTCCGTCATTTAAAAAAAAAAAAAATTGTCAATGACTGAAAAATATTTGGTTAACACGACCTCTGCATCCATGTTTACTAGGTAGCAGTCTTATTCTTCCCTGCTTTTGCACATTCACACCAGAATAACAAAGTGGGGAACCACAGGTAGAAACATTGCTCCATAGTGCTACTAGTGATTAAAAATTCCACAACGTGCCATCAATGTTTTTGGTTAAAAGATGTTTGTTTCAGTTAAATGTTAATATACATACTGGCTCAATGAGTGATCATTATTTCTATACATCTGCTGCAGCCGCGCACAGAGAGTGTGACATGGCTCACAGGAAGTACAGAGTTCACTGGAGAAAGCACATAATATGAATCTTTAACATGTTACATCAGTTGAACACACAGCACCCGTGAAATCTCACACTTCTCCCGCTGACCCTTACACCTTGTCTCAATATCTACACCTGATCTATCTAAATGATGTGCGTCCAAGGGCAAGTTTTACATGATCTACGTTGATACGGCTTCATGTGCTATGCAAGCATATAAATGCTTTATGAAATAGCTTCTCAGAATGCATTGCCTACAATCAACTATGACAATTAGCATCTCTTTGCATTCCTGAGTCACAGCGTAGGTCACATCCTTTCTTGTGTTTGAAGGATGAAGATCTTGTGTATAACACAGCCACTGCCGAGTGACCCGTGTTAATTAGAGTGCGGATAGGGCTGCATTTTTCTGTCCAAGCCCGGCCCATGTCCGACATAGCAGTAGCCAAACCCGGCCCGAGCCCGACAGGCATTAAGATATTTATGTCCGAGCCCGACCCGAGCCCGACACAGTTAAAATCTCGTTTTTTTTCTCATACTAATGACACATACGTTTGTTTGTGTGGAAAGCCCGCTTTTATTAAGCAACTGTAGGAAGGCATTCGGAAATGTCAACAGATGAGCGCATCAGCGCACACGGGGCAACAAGCGCACGTTAACACAGGCGCGCACCTACATAAAAACCTTTTTTAAATTTAAAATGTTCAATGCCTTATCGCTCTGATGTGACCAAGCCTGACCCGAACCCGAACAATAATTCTAAATTGCTGTCCAAACCCGGCCCGTCGGGTCCCAATGGGCTCAGTTCGGGTATCCATCCTCTAGTGTTAATGCCTCAGCTTTTACCTGTGAACGCCCACGGGAAAACACATACACATACAACATTTTGGCAGTGGCTTTGAATCTGTTATATCCTTGGAAGATTGTTCCAACGCAGATTAATGACAAAATCAAGAATGTGTGTAACAGCAACAGGATCGCACACCCTTTTCTACAACTCCTCTCTCTCTAACACACACACACACACACACACACACACACACACTTACCATGTGCATTTGATTTTTTTTACAGCACCAGTGGTGGAATGTAATTAAGTATATTTGCTCAAGTACTGTGCTTAAGTAAACATTTGAGGTACTTTGCATAACATTTCAGAGAGAAATATTGTACTTTTTACTCCACTACATTATTCTGACAGCTTTAGTTACTAGTTACTTTACAAATTCAGATGTTTTCACACTAAACACATGTAGTTTATGAAATGCAATTTTTTGTTATAAATTAAACTACCCAAAAATATATAGGCCTACAAGTACAGCTGAAATGATTAGATTATGAAACACTTGGGGCCCTATCTTGCACCCAGCGCAATTGACTTTGTACCATGTATCATTCCTATTTTGCACCCGACGCACAGCTGACTTTTCCCTCCACAGACTCACGTTGGTAAATTAGGGAATAAACTTGCGCTCCCGGGGGTGGTTCAGCAAAAAGAGGAGGCGTGTTCCGGCGCAAACATTCCCTAGTGCTATTTTGCAGTTTCAGAAAACAGTTCCGCCACAGACCAGGAAAAACCTAGTCTAAAGTCAGTGGCGCGTTATTCAGATGCTATTTTAAGGGCGCATGCTTGGCCGTAATGTAGAGTGTGCACAGCGCGCATACACTTTGCTTCTCTCACCTCACTGACCCGGCAGGTCCAAACAGGTTTTCATTACAAATATCTGTACTTTACTGTATTTAATTGAAAAGGACTTAAAGCAACACTAGAGAACTTTTCCCGCTTTGGTCCCCCTACAGGTTGGAAGTGAAATTGAAAGGCTAGTGCACGACTGCTAGCGAGTTAACAGTTAGTTGTTTTGGGAAAACATCAACAAACTTTGAGCTAGCAAGCTATTCTCTGAAAATGGAAAGTTTTGAAGAAAATTTGGATTGCGGAACAAGGCAGGCCTGCTTGGTTTTTTCGGGGAATGATTGTAAAGATTTACAAAGAATGTTTACTGCATTTACTATCTAACTGTGATGTTTTTGGACCGATTGCCCTGGAACCACAGAGAAGATGGCACAGCATCAAGTGTCATGCATGTTACTTTGTCTCACTTCAGTGTTTGATATTGTCATTACATCTAACCTGGTTAGGCAGGCAAACAGAAATTAATAGACATTGTCAAACATATCCCGTCTATATGGGATCTAATAAACAAAAATTGATTTCAAAAGATTGTAGAAGTGAGGACAAGCACATTTTCCTCACAGAGTCCAAAGATGTTTCTCAGCCAAATACAGAAGAAAAGAACTACATACAGATGTTTTTGTTTGCATACAAAGCAGGAACTGTTCCACACCCTGACTACTTTATAACTTCCAGGTGTACTCCTGACACTGCCAGATGGACGCTCCTGAGTCACTGCGATACACACAGTAAAGATTCTGCTTCTGCACTCTGAAGGCAAAAAGGCTTGAACTACACTCCATATGTCAAACAAGGGGACAAAACCTGGGGAAAAGTGTGTTTAAACCCACTAGCATGTAATGTAAACAACAAAAGATAACTAGCTCTAACCAAATTCAGTGAATCTTTATCATCTAGTGCCTGAGCTGCCGGGTTTTTAGGCTTATTACCATAGGCAAATGGGGACAAAAGCTCTCTGTAATTACTCCGCTTCCCCATTGGGTGATGGTGGCATTCTCAGGGAGCTTAGCAGTGGCTTCCAAGTAGCTCTCACCACATATCAGCTGGGGAGATACAACACATGCTGTTCTTAGCTTTCTTTTTTTTCCTCCCCATCCCTTCCTCTCTCAATTCTATGTTTGTTTCCTTTCCCCACCCTCTCTTCCTCACAGTCTCTTTGCAATATGCATCATTGGCAGGCTGATTACTAAGAATTACAGAAAATGTCAAAACTGTGTCGAGAACCAGAAAATGAATAACCTTTGACAATTTTAGCTATTATTTTTTACCATGTACAATGCAATGAAGTTGAAACTATTCTTCTAAATAGTCACGAACAGAGTTCTTTACTTTTAAAGGATATACACATGTAAGAGATAAGACAAGTACATTTCACTAGACAGCACAATCCAATCAAAACAAGATATGGAAGTACAAATCTAAAGTTTTTAGCATCTAATGTAATAAAAGGTTTTAGCTGTTAGTATCAATGTATCAGATGAAAAATGCCTATTTTTGGACATCCTCAGACAGATAAAAACTACCACATGTAAATTATTAACTCACTCATGTGCAATATCAATGTTTAATTAACTGTGTAAAATTAATATTCCATCTGTGCAATACTACTGTGTATTCAACCTTTCAATCTGTTTACTTATTATATTTTGCCATTACTGTTTTTTACTGTGTATTATGTTTTGCATTTTTTTTTTACTGTTGCCTCTTATTAAACTATCACTTTTGCTGCTTTAATAGAATAAACATATTTAACATGTACTGCATATGAGGAGTTTAATGCATTTCCTTGTCTTTGTTTTCTCTCTGATGCATGTCTGATGGTTTTATAATATATATATATATATATATATATATATATATATATATATATATATGGCTTTAGAAGGGAACATAAGCTTTTTTTAAATGAGAAAGCTGTTTGTATTTTGCTGAAAGACTTGGTTTCAAACATAACCCCACGCTTTAATGCTGCTGTGTAGACGCGATCATGACGTCCTAACTGTGTCTGACAAGACAGGTGTCAAATATATTTCTTTTCTCTTGACCTGAAAAATATTATTTTGCCTTACATTGTCCTTACACTAAGCCGATCACAGCCGGAAAACATTCTTGTGGCATTGTCGGGGTGGTTTAAAGTGATTTACCTGTGCACCTGGATTTCAAAAGTAGTCATCATAACTTGTGGGATTTCTGTGTATGCAAGCGGTGGATACAATAACCCAGACTGGGTAGGTAATAACGAGGACTTACAGTACGAGGAGCAAAGCCAGCATGAAGACTTTCTATACTAGGGGAACCTTCAAAACCTCCACCATTTGTGTCTATTCTCTTCATGAGCTGTAGTGTCATCTGCGAAATGAAAATGCAAATTATATTTAGTAGTGTGTGAGTGTGAACTGGCAAGGCAGAACATTCAATTCAGTCTGATATTACCAACAAGGAAAGGGAGCAGGAAAAGTAAAGCCCTATGCTGTGCGCTTGTCACAAGTCCAATAGTTCAATGCCTGTAATACAGGATGTAAAAAGGTTTATTCTGCCGATTACCACGCTAATTTGTTTCCATAAAATCATGTTGAACAAAATAATGTGCAACTCTGTTTGGGACTACTTTACATGGTAATACTGTATTCATACTTTCAGAATGGGACCGTTTTGGAGACATTTATTCTGGACCCAAAGATTGCTACTGTACTATTGGACAAAAAGGCAGATTTTCTCAGCAATTTGCTTTTTCACCAAATTCAATCCATTGGCAGAGCATATAAAACAACTGATACTTTACATAATTGCACCAAGAATCTAAGTTTAAAAAAAAAAATTCACAGGAGTTTTCTATGAAGGTTTCTATATTGTTATGGGGCTGTTTATTATAGTTTTTACTTTTATGTGTTACATTTTTAAATTCTGTAACATTGTAGCATTGGCTACAGGCAAGCAGCACCTAGAACAGGGGTGGCGAACCTGTGGCTCTTGAGCCATATGCGGCTCTTTGCCTGCTCCTGTGAGGCTCTTACTGTGTGGCTGGGGGCTGTGTCATTGGTTGATTGTTGTTTTTAACTTTTCTGAAACATACAGTATTTCAGATAAGTAAAAAAAAAAACACATTTGAATGCATCTGCCAATACTGCCAATACATTTGCCAATTATTTTAAAATGGAAAATAATGCAGCAGAGTTTTGAGGACAGATTCTGCAACCTGAGGAAAAACAGCGGCCACAGATCACCTTCCTCATTAACCCTTTCACTGCTGAATCCGACTGTTTGAAAGCCCCTTTAGTGACAAATGAGTGAGAGAGTTACTTCGAGTGGCCACAACCGAGTTCAAGCAAGACCTGAAAAGGATTGTGGATAACAAAGACTGTCAGGTTTCCCACTGAGTCAATCTAAGTGAGAAAAAAAACTATGAAACCTGCTATGTATAATGACTGCCATTAGATCTGGAAGACACTGTTGCTGTTGTAGTGTGGACATGCATGTGTTGTGTGGCTTTTTGCTATGGTGCGTTTTTTTTTGTGGCTCTTTATACCTAACTGGTTGGCCACCCCTGACCTAGAACCTTCCATGTCAATCAGGAGAGACCTCATTTTGAGTGAGCAATTATTTTTTGACGTGTGCACAATAACGATCAATGATAGTCTTTGGCGATTAGACCCCATCGTGACATCATATCATTCCCATCGTGACGTCATCCTATTTAAAGGGGGTCGAGAAGCCGTGAGTATATAGGATACCCCCCTGATGGCGTCTAGACACTGGTGGTGATGGTGATGAATGCTGAGATCTGGATGAATGACAAGAGGAGCGAGCTCTGGTGAGCTCAGACCTGGGAGCTGGAATTAATGAACTGGAGGTGAATAGGGAGGAGGAGGGTCGCAACAATTCATGCAGAAATGAGAGCCGGCAGCAACAGAGAGGAAAACATTTAAATATTGACAGCAAGAATGTGATTGGCCGATAGAGATTGTGGATAAACCTGGTTGATTTAACTAAACGAGTAAACGCCCCCTAATCAGCTAGTAATGTGAAGCAGGAAGAGAGGGAGAGTGACGTGAATGAGTGAGTAACATAAGATAGTCTTCCTGGTTGAACTTATGCTAAGCTTCATTAGCTGGTAACATGCTATTTAAACTTATCCACTGCCAGGGTTTCTTCTTAATGTTTGTTCAGATTGAATGTGAAAGCTAATTTTAGCGGTAGCCTAATTGCATTCAAAGTCAATAAAATGATGGGATTAGGGAGAGAGGAGAGAGAGTGGAGAGGAATGACAGGAAGAACTGGTATTTCTGGTAAATTCTGAGTTCAGTCATAGGCTGAGCTGAACACACAGGCATGGTTGGTGCCTTTAATGCTAGCTAGCTTTCAGCTAACATCAAGTTTGTACATTGGCAGTTTGGTACCTCATATGGAGCTCATTCTTTATTTGTTCATTCCCAGTTTGGGGATTTGATGCACTTGACCCTCTAGAAAGCATCACTGTAGTTGTCTGCATTACCAAACTATTTGAGTATGACATGGAGCATTAGGAAACATGGGTTTCCTGTAATCCTGCAGATAACTATACTTTCATTTATTGACGAAATTTCATCCCAGATTTTAACTGTCCCACACAGTTTTCCTATTTGGAAGGCATTAGTGCCAGCCTGAGGAGAGTTCCAATTGGTAGCACAGTTGGCGATTGGCTTGAAGACTCAAAAGGCTATTGAATGTTGGCGATAAAGACGATAAAATCCTCCGGTTCAGAACAACATGACTTGCTGCCAGTCACCAGAATTATCTTGGTTTTGACTTTTGCCCACAGGTCACTGACGCTTGGAACTAAAAAGGCAACAATGGAGTTTTTGTCCCACCCCGTTTGTTCCAGACCAAATGTTCCATACCAAAAGTATTCCTCCCCTTGAAGATGTGTAGGCTTTTATTTATGGAAAGTGGAATCTAATTACAGTGCTGACAAACATCTCACAACTTCAAAAATCTCACATTCGAGTTGGTCTAATGTTCCACAGTTGCTACATCACACTCCATGTATTTTAAATTCCCCTTCCATCATGTCCCAGTTTTGACCAGCTCCTTATTGCCAGTCCTTGTCCCTAAAAAGGTAAGATTTACGACTGTGACCCTCCAGAATCATTGTCTCTGTCCATGTGTCTCCTATCGCTTGTATGGCGTCTTCCTTTGCAGGCAGCAGACATCCATCAGCTTGTGTGTCTTGACCTGCTGGCTTTAACCTTTCACTGAGACCTACTTAAACATCTTGACAGCCAAAATAAACCTGCACCCTTGGCCTGTTGTAACTGCTTTTATACAAAACTGTGGGGACTGACGTGCATTTAGTAACCTTTTAAAAGGCCAAAGGCTTCAGATGAACCACCACAAGCTTGTGCTACAACAGCTTTTACATTTGCACACAGTTAAGTGCTATAAGAATGATATGTGTGTGTCATAAGTGAGTCATAAGATCAGATAGGGGTAATGTTGAAAGAAAGTCCTTTTCATATAACAAATCCTTATTCATTTCCCTGAACGATGTATGGTTTTACAGATATTATATTTACTGAGTTGATGATCTATCGAGTAGAGAGGACATTCTCCATTTCCCAAAAACCTTTTCATCTTTGTATGCAATCTCAAGAGTCCTCACTGTCTCAAGTCCCAATCACTGGATGAGGTCATGTCTTCGCTAATGCCCTTTTGAATTATCAGACATCAAAGCAAATTCAAAGCAAGTTCAAACAAGTACAATTTTGTTGGTTTATGACCGAAACAACTAGCATGCTAACATGCTAAATTTAGATGGGGAAGATCGTAAACATTGTAACTGCTAAAGATCAGCATGGTCAAATTATCATTGTAGCATAGCATTTAGCTTAAAGCACTGCAGTACAGACTCAGAGAGCCAAAATCCACTAAGATGCAAACATCCACCACACGTATGCATGCACCTCTAGTCCATATGTCATTTTCCATGTCCATCTCCTGCCTGCCCATTGAATAATGACTAACCATCTATGCAGTCTGCCTTAGTATGGTTGTACAAGGTAATGGGACCAGAGCTGGTGAGGAGGCTTTCCAATTTTTCTTTAATTGGTCACATCTTCAGGCAACACAATGTCTTGACCAATGCATTATGGCAACCTTCCCCACTCATGAGTATCTGTATGCAGCTTTGAGGTGATCCAAGAAGTAAGAAGTCGTTTGTAACACTTCATTAATACTATTTGTGCAAATTTCATCCAAGCCTCTTTGATCATTGCCAGACCTCTGGAGAATCCATTAGCAATCACACTCATAGAGCAGAAAAGCTGATAAACCAGTGCCTCGAGCAGGCAATTTCTCCATGCCCCGTTTGCACAAATGTGAGCACACATTAGAGCGGCGAGAGACAAAACCAGTCGCAAAAGCATAAAATTAACCAAATGAACTGAGATTCAACTTGTGCCATTGTGACTCCATGACAATAACTGCACTAGCTGGCTGAGTCATTTCAATTCCTCCTCATATTTCCAGCCGAAACATAAAACACAAGCTCCAGTGAAGATACGAGGGATGAGTAAGCACATAACTCAACAGAATACAAAAGGATGAGAGGGGGAATACGTCATGCGGACGGCCTGTGGCTTGTTATTGAAACTGTGCCACTGGCAGAAAGCTCCTTTGAAATTCATGCAGACATATGGTTGGGAGAAACTGGGGTATCGCTTTGTGTGTGAAACTGTGAGTGCACATGCTGAGAAGGGGGTCGGATCGGAGTAATATGTATATGACTTACTTTAACCTATCACCGGATTTCTAACAGATCAGAAAAGAAATCTAAAAAACTATTCCATTGGTCTGTGTGAAATTATGACTGGGAAGATTATTCCACCAAATGCTTTGATGCTAAAAATGGCAACACTGCACATCAACCTGCTAATAGGATGCTTTCAATCATGCATTTTTAAGAGCAGCTTCTTCAGTTTCTTAATTTGTTTGTATTTCTTACTAAGAAGTGTGCATATATAGTGTCCGTATGAGCCTCTGCAATACTTTGTGTGTGCCTGTGTTCAGGGTTTATGTAAAGGAGATCTCCAGGACATCACATTTTACCAGGGTTTAACAAAAAGAGGCTATTAAGTTGCATTATGGGAAGTGACCCTTGACCCTTACTTGGGAATAAAAGTCAGGCTATCTAGCATCGCAATCTGGACCTTTTTTTTTTTTTTTTTTTTTTAGACAAACAAACTTTGTTTTTACCTTCTTTTTTTACATTTTCTGTAATTTATTTTGCTTCATTTGGACTCCCTGATTTGTGTCTCTCCGTCTGAAAGCAACCTTGACAACAACAGCAAGAACAAAAACTGCAAAAAGGCAGCAGCTATCCAAATTGTTTGAATTATTACAATATCAGCATGTGGCAGCTACATTAGGGTTGAGATAATAAAGGGGAAATTTGTCCCGCTCTGCAACTGAATTTCAAGTCTCAGATCTTGGGAAGTCTTTGAACACACCAACAAGGAGTTTCCAAAAGCAACTGTAAGCAAATATGTAAACAACAAAAATGTAATTTGTCAAGAAATATAAATCTCTCTGATGGATTACCCACTGACAGCTAACTTCTCGGCTCTACAAGGTTCTTTTAATACCATACTGCCATGAACTATAAACAGTGGCTGTGAATAATTGAGGGATTATAACATGTAAAGTGCAACATAGTGGTTCTTTAACATGTCTTTGTGTAAGTGTGACCGTATGTGTCTTTAAAAAGGTTGCAGCTGCAGTTCTCTCCGTCAGCCTGTCTCGGCTCTTTGTATTAAACTGTAAAGGCACTGCAGGGTGCTGACGGAGCTTAAACCTTTTAGCTGACTCAATGTTTCACAGCCAGACCCACATTGACAAACGCCAGACAGATGTATCTCTCCCCTGCCCGGTTTGTTATCACCTGACCAAGGCGAAACTGCACTTGGACCCATAAAAACCAAAGAACGATAACAAAGACAGCCATAGCTGGGACTTATTTTACGAGTGATATTTTACTGTGGGGCTGTTCAAACATCAGAGAAGAGAAACGAAGTGCATCCCTGGAGTCTCAAATATTTGAACCTGTCTTTTGATTTCTTTCTGTTTCAGACATGGTTTAATCTGTTTATATCTATACCAAATTAGATACCTTAGCCTTTATGAACAAAAAGGCATCAAGAGTGACAACTGTAGAATTATTTTTGACCATATATTATTTTCTACAGAATACCGTGCATACATTTGATTCCATGGTCCATTTTTATCAAGCATCTCAGACTTATTTCACTACATTTTCCCAGTTGCTGTATGGTTGCGAGAACCGTGGTTGGAGAATAGTTACCAGAGTTTGGACACCCGAACCGAGCCCGGCAGGACACGTTGGGACAAATATTTACAGATGATGTTTATGTTCGGCATATTTGACATGGTGCTTTATATTCTGTTTTTGGGACAATATAGTGTAATATAAATAAAATATATAAAATAAACAACAATAAACAATAATAATAATAATAATAATAATAATAATATTATGTAGAAATTATGAACCTACTGTCTGTTTTGGGCTACTAGTTGTTCAGTGCTCAGGTTTGTTATTCATGTGACAAAGCATGAATGCAACACAACAACAGATATTTCAGGTGGTGAATATTAACAGTATCACAAACTCAGTGCTTCAGCTTACATCAACTGTGTCATGCTCAGGTCAGTTGGAACATTAAAAAACAGAATGCCTGTCGGGTTCAGGTCAAGCAAGGTTACTACTCTCTCAGACTTGGGTTGGGTCCAGACAGAAATATGCGGCCCGAGCCACACTCTAATAGTCACAACAGATTTCTTATCTAAGATGCTTGAATAGCAGGCATGAACACCACTACACTGAACCCCTGTCAATGTGCATAGAGTTGAAAAAACTCTCTTGAGTTTGAGAGGAATTTTGTCCTTAAAGAAGTATTTTACCGATGTAAAGGTTATTTCATAAAACTGTGCTGTCTATGCAGTAGAATGGCTCATACAATTTTGAAATTGGTTCTACATGTCTAGAGAAAACAGAGAACAGAAGCTGTGATATTTCCTTTCACTCAAAAGGGAGAAACCATAAATCCAACTACCAATAAATGCTCCCGCTGGTGGGTGACTTAACACAAGCCTTGTCTGTATTGACACAGAATGGTGGCCGGCTACAAACAATCTCGTATTACAGTTAAACTGTAAGATGAAATATGTTTCTGAGAACATTTTAGGTGAGAAATAAGCAATGCAGAAGCAAAATCTTGGTTGATACTGTATTTGATCAGCACCGCCTAGTTGTACAGTTTGGTCTGTACTTGACAAAAAGAAAGATATGTGTCCGACTCTCTCGGTCCGCTTGTTTGTGTCCATATGCGGATATGCAGTCTATAGTTGAAACAACAGGCCCTAGGGCCAGCAGCAAACCATCAAGTGACGCATTTGGAGAAAGAAAGTATGCCAGTTTTCAGACATGTTGCAAAATCTTACAATCTTGCAGGATATGTGTAAGTGATCCATCAAAATATGTGGAAGTTAAAATGATAAAATATGTATGTGGATAGCAGCACACAGAGAATACAAAAAGTCAGGCCCGATGTTTTTTTCCACTCAGTAATTTAAGATTATATAGTGTTAGAAAATAGGCAAGTGAGCGCTTTTCTTCTATATATATATATATATATATATATATATATATATATATATATATATATATATATATATATATATATATATATATATATAATAACAATGATTCAATTTAATATATTCTGTCTGGCTGGGCTTGAACTTTCTCTATGCTCTGTTGTTGTCTTTGCTTACTGTGTGGTCGATGGTTGGTGATCGATAAGATGCTATCATTTCTATCTGCACGCTCCCTTCCCTTTTCAGGCCTGTTTGTGAACTTGATGGGAATCATTTCTGCCTTTTGATTGATGACACCGAATGAAGACTACCAGATTAGTGCTAAAGGCCAACAACCACTGGGATTCCAAACTCCTAACTAAATGCATTGTCCTTATCCTTAGGTGACATATCCTAAACACTCTGCCTTGGAATGCAGTTTTGAATTGTATTGTAGATTACTTTGTCTGTTGGCAAACAAATAGAAAATGTATACATTTGTCCATGAATAGTCCATATAAAGTACAACACATTACATATTTCCCTGCTTGGTGTAATATAATATTTGCTTTATGGTCATTTCCATGTTTTGTCACCTTTATGGAATTGGCAAGCATTTGGGGTAAAGAAAGGACTTCAATACTTATGTATATATTGTGTTTAAAAGTTAGTTGTTAAGTTAAATGTTAGTTGATTTGAAATAATAATACACTAGTGGGGTCTGTGGGACTACAAACTGTGAGAAGGTGTGCAGTGTGCAAACCAGCATCTCCTGTGTCAACAAATCAACCGCCCAGACCTTGTTCCTAGAGAGATAAGTCATTACCCGCATGTCCACAGATGTACATTAAGATGGTGTTTCCCACACGATCAGCCCAGATGTCATAGACTGGAAAAGTCTATGACAATGTAGTGAAGTGGGGGAGCTGCGTTTTCAGGTAAAATGTATTCACAAAGAGAAAGAGCACTAAACAAGGATTTAAATAAACTGCAATTTTCACAAATTATTGTCGTGCTGCTTTTTCTGGAAGAGCTCATTTGCTGACTTTCTGCTTTATTAACCTCGTCCACTCATGTTCAAGATCCCAATGGTCTACTTTAGTTGCTCCCTCCCATTCCAAGTCAAATGTGTTGTCCATCAATAAAAATGGTAAAGGATATTGTTGATTTTGCATCCTTTTTTCTTTACATATGGATAATTTCAAAATGTATCAGGTTGCACGCAAGGACAAGTTTGGAATTATTTGCTGACACATTCACCGCACGCACGCACACACACACACACAGGCTGTCGACACATATCAGTAATTACAGAATATATTAGAAAGATCAGAAGACTCTCCATGATCCTCGGTGAGAATGAGCCAGCTGTTTGCGCTCCGAGCATTCTTTGGTCTCTGCATTATCATCAGAGCATCTTTGCATATAGGCATCTTTGCTGAGGCTGCACTTCCTGTGATGAGGTGGGAGGTGAAGGGTTTTTTCTTCTTCTTTTTTGATTGTTTTTTTTATCTTCTCTTTAAAGCTTGCCTGCACCCTGCACCCTGCACCCTGAAGTGAAGGGAGGTGGTTATAGTTGGGATGGGTCAGATGTTTAGAACTGATGTCAGCCAGAGTAACTAATTTTTCCAGCTCTAAAAAGGATCATCTGACTTATAGAAAAAGTATATCAGGCTATACGGCAAAACTGTTGGAGAGAGACGACATCTCCAGCAAGGCTAAGATGTAGGATAGGAATGAAAGCACTTAATTACCCTTAACTTAAGGAGGATCAATAGATATTCCTCTTGACTTGATTGTCAGCGAGATGATATTATCAAACAACTATTTATTAGAAAGTGGTAAGAGGATTTTTTTTTGTCACAAATGAAAAAAACAAAAAAACTGTTGCAGCACTGGAATTAAAAGTCATATCTGACTTTGAAAGTATAACTCGTATGTATAACTCAAATGCAAAATAAACCATAGATGTGTCTGTTTTAGGGTAGAGTGGAATTGAGCAATAGCACTGTCTAGTCTGTTATAGAAAGCGGGTTATTGAAATATTGTGGGATGAACAGCTAGGATAGAGGGCTGTATGGCAGAATTACTGGTGCTATTATAGAGCGTGTAGTCAGTAATGGCTATATCCTGACTGTAATGGCTCAGATGGTTGATAGGGTAACGGTAGAAATGGCCAGCATTTGGTATTGTGCATCATCATCATCATTGGGTTTTCATAGCAACTGTATTTGAAGGAAATGTAATGCCACCATTATAATTGAGGAAATGTTAATTACCCTATCAGGCAAATTGCAAAATGTTGAAACAAAAGGTTTGCAATATATGTGATTGTAGAAACTAAAGCAGGACTTACAAGTCTTATATACAAGTAATTCCTTGCTCAAGGACACTATTTGTAGAGATTTTAATGAGTAATGGGGCATAAATACAGTAACACATTCCCCACAACATCCCCATTGTAAATTACCATCCTATCAATACTCAAATATAACAGTATTAAATAATTAAAATGTATTTTTGCCTATTTGTTGTTGCTGCAACACAAAAGCACTGTGCACACATGTTCTGAGAGTGAAATGTAAAATCCCCTATAATAATCCAGCAGTAGTGAGGTGATTTCACTCTTCACACTTTGAGACACATGAGCCTGAAAAACTGCATCCTGGGATACCACGACCCTCAATTGAAGTGATGCAGACAGTGATGGCAGCTCCTTGAAGACATTACGAGAGGGATTTCTGCACTGACTCTCTGACTTAGTCCCATTAAGCGCTCACACGTTCACACTTTTCACACACGTATAAGCAAGTACATGCAGACGTTATCATCACTTGCTTCCGTTTGAGCATTTGGAGTACCTTTTCCCACCTTTACTTCTTTTTCTCCTACTCCATCTCCTTGTTTTCTTTCCACAGTTAACACCCATTCTTTTCCCCTTGTGCCCCTCCACAGTTTGAGTTCAGCTCATTTATGTCCCCTGTGATGAATGTGTCACACTGGCAACATTTAAGCGGAAACACACATACAGAGAAGCATAAACACATCCACCCACGCACAACGCGCACACACTCCATTCCCTGTGTCAGCTAGCCAGTGTGATCTGATAAATGGTTTTTGGTGCAGGTACTTTTTTCATCAATACACCCTCACAGACCTAGCCTCATAGCACCCTACAGCTATCAAGCATATTGCAAAGAAAATAGACAGAAAAGAAGGAGTGAAGTAAAAAGAAAGAGTTGAATAGACTTGAAAAATTAGTATTTTTCCCTTCGAGAACCTCAAGGTGTTTCTGTATACCAAGCTATTTGTTTGGAAACATTCTTGTTTTTACCTCAAAGTTTTATTTTTTCAATGGGTGTATTGATTTCCCGATAGGGTATACCTGTATTGAGCAATGTGTCACTTAAAATGATGCATGAACCGATCATAGGTCCCCAGTTTGCGATATTGCACCACTATCCATTTGTGTTGTTCTTCTTGCAAATATAGGTATTGGCATTTAGAATGAACCAGATTCCCTGGTTTGTCAGCTGTTCTTGTTCATCACTTTGTTGTTTATCACCATAATTTCAGAGAGGAAGTCGCACCAGCAGAGAGCAGGGATTACGGAATGAGCGTTTCAGCTTTTAAATAGGTGGGAAGAAACACAATATTAGGTGGGTAGAGCAGGCGGACATATACTTGGAGGTATATGCCTCGACGCAGAGGTCCAGGATTCGAATCCGACCTGTGACGATTTCCTGCATGTCTTCCCCCTTTCTCACCTAGCTGTCCTGTCAAATAAAGGCGGAAAAGCCCAAAAAATAATAAAAAAACCCACAATATTAGACATAAAATGAAGGAGTGAAAACTATATCACCAGCCTTGAATACTGCACAATTGTCGCTAAAAGATAACTAATTTAACTTTCACATTAAAAGCCCCACATGCCAGCAGTTGAGGTTAGGGAGAATGGATAGCAAGAAAGCCATCAGACTTAAATATTTTATTTTAATTGGCTGACGGGAAGTCGGTGCAGTTAGTGAAGGGATTCAGCCATCATTAGCGTTATTGCTGCGGGAGATGGCCTTGAACTTCACTCATCCATTTTAATGCCACATTTTGTGTATGAATATATCCAAGTAATCATACTCCCACATACTAATAATGAGCATTTTGACAAATACAGTTGAAACCAGATATTTACATACACTTCAGAAAAAAACACAAAACCCTTTATTTCTTTACTGTCATACATTAAATCAGAGTAAACTTTTTCTGTTTTAGATCAATACATATTAACATATTTTTTGCATTTGTTAAATGTCGGAATCGAGCAAGGGAGAATTCTTATGTATTTTTTTTTATCACTTTCATCAAAGTCAGAAGTATACATACACTAAGTTTATTGTGTCTTTAAACAAAAAGAAAACTCCAGATGATTCCATTCTGAGCTTAAGAAGCTTCTGATTTATTGATTTAGGTTAATTGATTCCATTTGAGTTAATTGGTGGCACACCAGTGGATGCATATAAAGGCACACCTCAAACACAGAGCCTCTTTCTTTGACATCATGGGAAAATCAAGAGAAATCAACCAAGACATCAGGAAAAGAATTGTGGACCTCCACAAGTGTGACTCATCCTTAGGTGCAATTTCCAGATGCCTGAAGGTCCCACGTTCATCTGTTCAGACAATAATACGCAAGTATACAAAACATGGGAATGTACAACCATCATACCGCTCAGGAAGGAGACGGATTCTGAGTCCCAGAGAGGAAGGTTTTTTGGTGCGAAATGTGCGAGTCAATCCCAGGACAACAGCAAAAGACCTTGTGAAGATGCTAGCTGAAACTGGTAAGACAGTGTCATTATCCACAGTAAAACGAGTCCTGTACCACCATGAGCTAAAAGGTTACTCTGGGAGAAGAAAGCCATTACTTCAAAACCACCATAAAAAAGCCAGACTACAGTTTGCAACTGCACATGGGGACAAAAATCTTAATTTCTGGAAACATGTCCTGTGGTCTGACGAAACAAAAATTGAACTGTTCGGCCATAACGATAAATGGTATATTTGGAGGAAAAAGGGCGAAGCTTTGAAGCCTCAGAACACGTATGGTTGTATGAAGTATGGGGGTGGTAGTATAATGTTGTGGGGCTGCTTTGCTGCAGAAGAGACTGGTGCACTTCACAAAATAGATGGCATCATGAGAAAAGAAAATTTTGTGGATATATTGAAGCAACATCTGAAGACATCAGCCAGGAAGTTAAAGCTTGGGTGCAAATGGGACTTCCAAATGACAATGACCCCAAGCATACCTCCAAATTAGTTACAAAGTGGCTTAAGGACAACAAAGTCAAGGTATTGGAGTGGCCATTACAAAGCCCTGATCTCAATCCCATAGAACATTTGTGGGCGGCACTGAAAAGGCAGGTGCGAGCAAGAAGGCCTACGAACCTGACCCAGTTACACCAGTTCTGTCAAGAGGAGTGGACCAAAATTCCAGCAAACTATTGTAGAAAGCTTGTGGAAGGATACCCAAATATGAAAGTGATACAAAAAATACATAACAAATTCTCCCTCGCTCGATTCTGACATTTAACAAATGCAAAAAATGTGTTAATATGTACTGATCTAAAACAGAAAAAGTTTACTCTGATTTAATGTATGACAGTAAAGAAATAAAAGTTTTTGTGTTTTCTTCTGAAGTGTATGTAAATATCTGGTTTCAACTGTAGGGTGAATCTACAGCATCTCATTGAAAACTAATATGATGGGCCCTATCTTGCACCCGGCGCAACGCAGTTGACAATTTCCCGTCCAGCGCCCACGTCGTTTAAATACCAAATGCACCTGCGCCCATCTGTGCGCACAAATAGTGCTGGTCTTTCAGGGAGGTGTGTTCAGGTGCATTCTTGGCGTAATGCTATCTTGAGGCAGCGAAAAGTGATCGCGCTATTGACCAACAAAAACCTGGTCTAAAGTCAATAACGCAGCATTTCATTGCTATTTTAACAGCGCATTAGTAAAATGCGCCTAGGCTTGTGCACAGCATTATGCTTGTTACACACACAGGGACGCGCAGCAGCACAAAAACATGCAAAAGATAAACAAATTAAAATGTTAAAATGTAAAGTAGTATTATGATATGATCTGCTTGCGCACTTTCACTTCAGACACGAGCAGATCAGTTTCTTCTCCTGAAAACCTCTCCTTCCTGCTCAGCAAATCCTCCATCATAACAGCAATGCGCCAAGGTACAAACACACCTGGCTTTTAAAGGGACGGGGAGATGAAACTGTTATTGGTTTATTGCATGTTATGCCCAAAACACACCTATGATTGATTAAGACACCAAGTACAACCCTTTTGAACCATGCTTCACGCCGTGGACTTAAATCATTAAAATAGGGCCGGATATCTTAACCCCACTGGTCTGCACAAAGTCTGCATGAGGTACTTAGAAAACCAAGGGTGTTTTTTTGATGAGAGTCAGTGCAGCTTTGGATCAGGGGCAGCCAACTGACATGTTATGCATTCATGCCCCACAAGGAGTTTGTGGTTGACATGTCCCAGTGGGCGCAGAACCCAGAGCCAACCCAGGATTTTTCAGGGATTACAACTTCTTTGAGCTGGCCCGAGGACAGGTGGATCTCCCCCAGGAGGAGCCGGGAAAGGGAACGTGTGGTCTGCTCTTTCAACCTGCTGCCACAGTGACCCTCCCAAAAGGATTGTGAGAAATTAACAGCCAACGGACCAGATGTTGTCAGCACTGCTTGTGAAAGGGAAAGAAGAACAGCTCCCACGACGATTTGAAAAATGTGAATGTCAATCGGAAATAAAGTAAACTAATAACCTTTGTCGTTATTCAGATTTTATGATATAAAAGTATCAAGTCTGGACCCACACACTTTATTTTAATTTCAACCAATTTAGTTGGGGATCTTCGTGGGTTGCTTTTTTAACAGGCGGCCCAACTTGCAAGCACTTTCTCCTTTATCTGTAGTGTGTAACGCCTACCATTACTTAAGTGTAGCAGTTGCAATTGCCCAGTCTTTTATTTTTAGAGTGCTGCTGCTCTGTGGTTTTAGCGCTCAAAATAAAAAATGTGGTATACAGCAAGACATTGGGCTACCTAAGGCTTTTAAGCTGTCGCCCATCCATTCTCAAGTGCTTTTTGTATGATTGATGCAGCATATAGTCTACACACCTTTTATCTGCAATAAGAGACAATATGAGTAAAGATGGCTGTGATTAGAAATGTCATTCCCTCTAAGACGCTTTCTCCTCAGTTCAGACATTTGCCTAGTTACATTTTCAGCAAGTTATCTTGGTTTAACAAGCCAGAGAGTTAAGGGGTTTGAAAACACATTGTAGTGACTACCTGTTGCTGTAAGTTTTCACAGTCTGGTCATTTTCCGTCACTACATCTGGACCTATGACAGTGTCAGTAATCATCCCTGTTTTGTATATTGTGTGACAAACACCACACTGAGTATGCGGGAGCTGGCAATGACTCAGCAGCAAAAAGTGGCATCATTAAAACATTAGAAGGCTAACTTCCATCCAATTTCCAGAAGCTATAGCTATCCTAGCTTGCTAGCTTCCACTTTCCGATTGGAATACAAACCTCTGTCCTTGTGTCCTCCCCAAAGATAACTAATGGTTGATAATCAACACTGTGGGCTTGTTAAAACAAGTAAAAAAAAAAATGCACTTCAAATCCATTGTATCAACGTGTCTCCTAGCAACGCCAGTCTCAGTTTTCAGTCAATGGCAAACGCCCACCCAGAAGCCTGAAGTGTATATGTTGTTTGCCACATGTACCGAAATGGTTTCATCCTCTTATGAAAAATGAAAAAAAGAGAAGAGAAAAAAAGAACAATAGCTGCAGTACCATTGGAGTTTATATTTCCTCACACAAAAAGTGAGACAGTATGACTTTAAGGGTACAAACGAGTCACTTTTTACCTTGATTGTAAAATCTGACTTTAAAGCATACACTTGATCCTCTTTAGCATTTTACATTTCAGTGTCAGAAATAAATAAGAGTTTAAGATCAACAATACCGTGGAGCCAGCATTAAACCCTGTGTTAACATTTCTGATTGACGTAGCTCTTGGCTAGATGCTGCTGTTATATGACCTCTGATTGGCAGAGTTAAATACCATGTCTTCATTCAAATATAGTACTTACAATGTGACCTGTGTGCTACAGAAGAATGGCTGCAAAATCACAGCATCTGTGATGGTATAAAGTATGTTCCTTTCCTATCAATTCTTCTAATCAAATTCTACATTTGTACCATATAATTATTATTCTTCATCTGATTCTTATTTATGCCAACAACAAGTGGGAAACATTGCTGGAGTGAGAATCACAAGAGCGGCTTACTACTGCCACAGACCTACACTGCTGTCCAATATGTTTCTCTGCTGGAACAATAGGAGGGTGGTGATGCTCAAGGACATTTGTCTTTTAGTTTGAGGACAGAGTACTTTATATGAATTTATTTTTTTCATTACAGATTTCCTTAACTGCCAAGCATATTCAAAGCATCCACCTTCCAGTGACAAGCTTTCTTATCAGCACTGCAGAGAATGGAACCATTATATCAAATTACACGCTAAAAATTAATACACGCTAAAACATTATCTGCACTCGGTCTTGAGACTGAATGACTATGGTCTATCAATATTCGGTCTGTAGCACTGCTGAATATGTTCAGTATGTGGAATTAGAATTTTTAAAAGTCATGAAGGCGGCTGATAAAAATGCAATCATAATGGTTTCCAGGCAATGTGATACTGTGTTCCTTTTCTTGGATGAGCAATTACTTGTGAGGTAATTGTGTTCTGCTTGTATGAAGTCAAACCCACGTGGTCTTGTCCTCATCTACGTTGACATTGTTCACGAACACATTCAGGTTATTTTTTTAATTCAAACAGATCAATAAATAATGATTTTTTTAACACGGTAGCTGGAATATCAACAAAAAAGTAACAGCCTTAACTAACACACGCACTATATGTAAAAAATGAGCTAATGGCATGTTTGTGTTACTTCTAGACAACATTTTATCAACTGCAATTCCTCACATCGTTACAATCATGTTCAGTGTTCACATTGATCTGTCAGCAGAGGGACATTTTCCCATTCTGCATGGATTCAAGTCAATACATAACATTTGCACTTAGTCATTTCCTTACTGAAAATATATTTGCGTTAAATCTATGCATATATAAAGTACTATGTCCGAAAACGTATACAGGCCCATGTATACAGTATGGTGTGAAAAGTAGGGCAAGGATAGTGGTGTTCCTATTTTCAGAGGATTATATGACTATCCTTTGGGGGATAAAATGACTGCATCTTATTTGCATCTGACAGTTGTCTCCATACTGATGAATACACAAGTGGTTATAATGGATGAGCCCCACAAGCTTGTGAACCTTATTCCCAACCCTAAAACTGAAACCAAACCTGTTTTTATAAGACAATGTAACTGTGATAAAATTGCCTCTGAATCCCACTTTGTTCCCCGTTTCAGCCAAATAAATGCAACATTTTCTCCTGTGAAACAACCTGAGGGAGAAATGAACCAGTGGGATGCCCACTTAAGCTGTTTAAAACAAGAGATGTACAAAACATCAGTCTGAAGTGATTGTGTTACATGACTGGAGAGAGCTGCCGGCGACTGCTCAATAAAACATTCCTAGATTCCCCTTGTGAAATCCTGAATACAGACACCATTGGCCGAAGACAGGGGATTAAGACTCAGATATGTAATCCACCTCTGAAACAAGCTTTAAAATATACTCCACACATAAGCTGCGGATGCAGTAGCAGACGGCAAAACAGTAGGTAAGACACCACTACTCAAAGCAAAAGACAGCTGTGCATGTATTTTTTTATTCATACAATGTAATATCATATTTAACATGATTTGACAGGAAACATGAGATATGTGCAGTACATCATATTTACAGTGCAAGCAATGAATATATGGAGACTATTTAAATCTAACTATCAACACATTTAAAACTCTCAACAATCTAAGTATCTGAATATAATCAACATTTTATCCAAACAATTGTTGGGTGCAAAAATTAATAAAACATGAAATATAAAAATATCTAACCTCAAATAATAATATATTTTGCCAATTTGAATCATACAGTATTATGAGGAGCCATTATTGCAACTCCTGGCATCACTGTTGCTTCTAGTGAATTGATCTATAAGTTATCGCACCAGGGAATGTAAAATATTTCTATGAAGTTGTTTATTATATTGTGATTGACATTTAGATAATCCTAATTGGCCTGTAGGGCAATTCTATTGTTTTGTGTGAGAAGTATATAAACTAAAATACTCTGCAACAATGTACTTGTTGATACACAATACTACAATTGCACAGGTGTGAATGGTGAATTAATATTATATGCCTACCCATTTCTTAAAATCAAGAGCCATACATTTTAATGCCCTTTTTGCTATGTGAATGTACTGTATTAGTATGACTATAGCATCCATTTCCAAAGAGCAAGGACTAGCATGATCACCCAGCACTTATCTACATCGGGCTTGGTGGTAAATTATTGCTTGCAGCTGTTTCCTTTATGAAAAAGCCAGTAACCAGGTAGGAGGGGGAGCTTTAAGTTGCTGAATAGGATATGATTCAGGCCGGATTTGCCTGCTTCATTCACAGACTTTAACTCCTATTGTTTTTTTATTGTTTTTTAACAACCCACCTGCCGCACCGATCATGGCTGTCCTTCCCACTTTTTTCTCTGATCCTGTTTTCATATAGAAAAAAAGATTGGATTGGATTCTTGCAGTATCACAAGATCACAAGAGAATCGCAGAATCACATAAAAATCCATCTTGTCGTGGCCGGGCTGGTCAGTGGGTAGAGCAGGCGCACATATACTGAGAGGTTTATGCCTTGACGCAGAGGTCCAGGGTTCGAATCCCCTTCTCACCTAGCTGTCCTGTAAAAATTAAAGCCAGAAAACCCCAAAAAATTATCTTAAAATTTTGTCAGGCTTCAAGTAATACGTTTGTGTCTGAACTATCAGCTAACTAGTGCCAATGAGCGTCCGGCGAGGTGATACTGGCAGCTATGGATGTTAGGTGTGTGCGACTGTTTGTTCAAAAGAACAATGGCAGATGTGATAGACAGATAGTTTATCCAATCACCTGCCAGGTGTTTTTGAAAGTGCCTATCCTTTTCCAAACAGTTTCCAATTATGGCTTCTCAGATGGTTCTTTGCAGCAAACCATTTAGTGCGTCAGGTCAACTTCTTCTAAGCATATTATAGGATTTATCTTTGCTCTAAATGAATCACTTGGGGTGCAACATTCACAAAAGACCACCAAAAAGGCACCTTGAGGCTACTTGGGCTGCTGAAGTGAAAGCAAATGCAAATCATGGAATAAATCATTTTCATTTGGCTTTCCACGAAAACCGTATTGATTTAAGTTGCAGGCAGACCTAACTTTGCAATTTACAGATCAAAAATATGACAGCTACAATTTGCTCTTCAGGTGTTCATAATGCCTTCCAGCTTTCAAAATGGTTTCTTTCAGCTGCAACATGTCAGCGTGATCAGTTGAGTTGCCTTTAATTAAAAGCCCTCCTGCTTCCCCCTAAGACATCTCAGTGTGACGATTTCCTTGAAAACCTACATTAAAGGGATCATCAATCAAAAATATTTTTGAAATATCACACGTGACAGTGTGGTTTAACAGTGATTACACGTTACTAATGAGAAAATAAATGTTGGTCTGTGTCTGGATGAAAAATCAAGGCCCGAGTGTGTCTGGGCAGCCGGGACAGTGCTCTTCTCCGAGCTGACATTTATAATCAAAGGCTGACATCTGTCATCACTCCCTGAGGGGCCTTGTCTGTTGTGATTACAGTTCAGATGAAGCATATTTGCATAATACGTAAGTGCAGTTGACTCAGTGTTTTTTGGGACTTTTTGTATTTGTGTTGAGAATCAGCGTTCAAGGCTCTGTATGCACCTTGAAATAAAATGTGTTTTTAAAAAGCATTTTCTCCCCTTCTGATAATTGATCAGAGGGCAGAACGTGACACCTTTCATGCCATATGTCTGATTATAGCTATTTTGAAAGGCTGACTCATGGTAATGGACATGGTGATATGCCTGGAAAATGAGAGAAAATTATAGAGGGAACAACCAGAGCCTCGTCCCCTGGTATTTTCTAAATACCAAGAGGTCACGGTAATTTTACACTGTCACCATCGCCAAATGAGGTCGGAGAGAGAAAAGTAGGTACAAGTTATGCAACGGGGTATTCAAACACATTGACACATGGCGTCAGATTATGTATTGTTTCTAGTGTTGTTGGAGATACTTAAGGCAACTGGAAGTAGATTGATAATTTTTTTCCCAGCCTGGCCAGGAGAATGGTCTAGGGTTGATAATATCGGTCAGTTGGTCAATCAGTCTGACACTTTGACTGAAATATCTCTTTCACTATCAGATGGATTGCCTTGGAATTTTGTACACACAGCCATGGTCCCCAGAAGATGACACCAAAGGATGTTGGTGATCCCCTGACCCTCCCTTTAGCACTAATGATGGTAGGTTTACATTCATGGTTTTGTTTGAAATGTCTTAATAACTATTGGACGGATTGCCAATAAATTAGGTAATCCAACATTATCCAGGGGATTAGGGCTGGGTATCAAAATAACCCAGTACCAAGTAGTATCGAAACTTCAAACAATACCTGCATTAGATTCTTTTATCACCCACATCTTGAACAAAATTGCGATGATTTTGCTTGCAACCAATCACTGCATGTGTCGTGTGTGGTGTATTTGAAGTAGTTAGCAGTTTAGCAGCCATGATGGGTATCGAATTAACTAGAAAAAAATAAATAATTGAATGTAGTACTCTATTGGTATCGGTATCACCTTAATGGTATTGGTATTGGTACTGGTATTGTAATTTTTTAAACAATATCCAACCGTATGGTGGATGAATTCCAATGATTTTGGTAATCCCCTAATTTTTACATGTTTACATTATCTTTATGATTTGTGAATTTGTATGGGTTTTTTTACATTTCAAAGACTAAACGAATATTATTAGTTGAGCAAATTATTAAAATAACCTTAAATCCTAGCTCTAGAACATTATTCTAACATGCATCAGTATCGTCTTTGTTAGCATGCTGATGTTAGCGTTTAGCTGATGTAACATAAAACCTTCCATAACCCCATATATTGGCTACATTGTTTGATATTGTGCTGCATTTCAATACATTAATACTTCTCATTGCTATCCATTGTGTTGCAGATTTCAAGGAATGTTACCTTGATGATAAGCAATCTTTCCCCCCTCCAAAAAAATGACTGCCATACTTCCACAATACAGATGGCACCTGATTTCATGCTGTCCTGCGTTGATGTATTTCAGATGCATTCCAAAGCCTTGGCCAGGTAACAAATAGCTGTAATACTGCCATCCCCGGTAAAGCTTTGTGAATGCACAGCAACATTTCCATGCTGAGCACCACTGGGTCCCCCCTCATCAAATATATTACCCCTGCATCCCTCCTCCTTAGCACCATACTGCGCTGCCGGCTATTTATAGCACAAACATATTGATCACTCTCTGCACCACCCTCTATCACTCTGTCCAGAGTGAGAGCGCAAAAGAGAGTGAGTGCACTTTATGACCATGCATGTCCGTGTGTGTGTGTGTGTGTGTGTGTGTGTGTGTGTGTGTGCATTTGTGTGCTTGGAGGTGGGGGATTGCCAGTGTTTGTGCGTATATACAGTACAGATATGTGTGTGCGTGTGTGTGTGTGTGTGTGCATTTGTGTGCATGGAGGTGGGGGATTGCCAGTGTTTGTGCGTATATACAGTACAGACATGTGTGTGCGTGTGTGTGTGTGTGTGTGTGTGTGTGTTCAGAGAGATGGCTGCCCTGTAATTCAGTTCCAGACAGAGTTAACTCTGATTGAACAGCCTCATGGGGCTGTAAAATCCCTAGATGTAAAAACAGGCAAAGCACTTTACTACTACTACATACCAGTGTGACCACTTTTAAGCTGCAATACGGATATCAGCCTCCAACATCCATTCGCTTGCTTTAAGACATAAAAAAAACACACAAATAACAGACAAACCTTATTAATTTATCATATTGGCTTAATTTCCACTGCGGCCACATAAATAAGGAAAGACAAATCAATACAACTCTTGATGCATAAAAAGCCTTAAAGGAACACGCCGACTTACTGGGAATTTAGCTTATTCACCGTAACCCCCAGAGTTAGATAAGTCGATACATACCCTTCTCATCTCCGTGCATGCTGTAACGCTGTCTGGCGGCTCCAGCGGCAGCAGGCCAGCACAGAACATGCAGGTGAATGGTTCCAGCTAGCCTACTGCTCTGAATAAGTGACAAAATAACGCCAACATGTTCCTATTTACACGTTGTGATTTGTATAGTCACAGCGTGTACAAAAAACAATGTAACATGAGACACAGCCATCTTCTAACCGTAAACAAACCGGGAACTATATTCTCAGAAGGCGAGGCTCTGCTACTTCTGCTACTTGGGCGGAGTGATTTGCTTTACAGCAAACCTGTCTGAGAATATAGTTCCCGGTTTGTTTACGGTTAGAAGATGGCTGTGTCTCATGTTACGTTGTTTTTTGTACACGCTGTGACTCTACAAATCACAACATGTAAATAGGAACATGTTGGCGTTATTTTGTCACTTTTGTCACAATTCGGAGCAGTAGGATTGCTGGAACCATTCACTTGCATTTTCTGTGATGGGCTGCTGCCGCTAGGGCCGTCAGACAGCGTTACAACACACACGGAGATGAGAAGGGTATGTATGGACTTATCTAACTCTTGGGGTTACGGTGAATAAGCTAAATTCCCAATAAGTCGGCGTGTTCCTTTAAAGGTGCAATATGTAATACTGACAGCTAGTGTTACTAGTTACTGCAGTACAAATTCAAAATACTGGAGAGAGTCGTCTCCCCCGCCTCCTCCTCCCCAGACTTTAGTTAACTGAGATTGCCCGGCTGAGATCGCAGCATCCACAACAATGTTGCTAGACGCTTGTCTCACATAGCCAGACAGTACTTCACAGCACAGCAGAGTAGCTAACGTTAGATGCTGGCTATATTGACAGTCATAAAAGCATTTGCTCACGCCGTCCTCTGCACCCGACGGACAGACACACTTCATCGGCTTAGAATTACAGTAGGAACCACTAAAAATAACAATACCTTGCCGTCCTCTCCACTGGACTGAAGACAATTTATTGGCTTAGAATTATGGCAACAATCGCTAAACACACTGCAAACTCAGGGTCCTCTCTTTCCGATTTACAGCCCCCCTCTCTCGGCTAAACAGCCGTGGCCCGCTTGCCTGGTCCTCCAGTAACGTTAGCAGTTAGCAGGATTGGCATGGCGGCGTTAGCCAGGACCAGCTGGGATCACTTTACTAGCTGTGTCTCAATTGTTTTAGCGATTAACCAACTTGGGTACTCTAGCTATATAATTCAATGTGAGTACACAAATGTTCAAATGACATAAAATGCCCGTCCCTTGTAGCCGTGACAAATTAACCTGAAGCTAATGCTTACCTATTCAGGAGGATATTAGCCAACTTGGCGTCCTTTTGGGCTCTAAGCTGTCTCCATCTTTCAAATACATCTCTGATATTTATACAGGGTTTGTTACGTCTCTGGTCAGACGACGGTTAGAAACCTGCCGGTTTTTCTTAGGTCGGGTAGAATATATCTTCGTTGATCCTGTTTGTTTGTTTGCTGCTTTCATGGCTGTACTAACATTACAGCTGTAGTGCGCTGGGTTTATGTTTTTACAGGTATATCTCGCATCCCGGTCTGGCTGTCAAACTGGGCAGTTGATAACAACATACAGGCCAAAACACAAACAGAGATTCCGTCACGGAACGGACATTTCAAAAGGAGAAAATACTGGCATTAGCATTGTTGTCAGAAAAGATAGTATTTCCACTTAGCATGTTTCCTTAATATCTGATGACGCATTGGGGTCATTTTTGGATAAATTACAGTAAATATATTACATATTGGACCTTTAAGGGAAAGTATGTCACACCATGTTGCCGTTGGAAAATATTATTATAATAACAGTATTTGTAACTTTAGCTGCATAAAGTTACAAATACTGTTATTATAATATTTTCCAGGGTCGTTTAAAATCAGTATGTATACATTCACTTTTACAAGCCGCTATTATTTTTAGCAATAGCATCACAAGACGCCATGATTATGATTGACACTTCCCCCTAAAGCAACCATGTAAATGTTTTGATTTGCCAGGTTTGCAGCATGTATTTTCACACGTTTTTTTTTCTGCCTTCACTCGCAGGTTTGAATCCTACAGTATGAATCAGAGAAGCTGTCACCGCCTGCCAATCAGAGCGGGTATTATAGCTCTCCAGTATGTTTTAGTGTCAAGTTCAGTTAGGATAGAATTACCATCAGTATTTTATTTGCTATACCTGTTCAATGTTTCAATCTTCTTACTGAAAGAAACCTATATGTTGGTGAGATTACTTGTTTGGTGCTAGACTAAACAAGGTACCTGCATCCCTGGGGGTTTAAATTCAGCCTGGGATGCTTTATTGGATGTCATCCCTCTCTCTTTTCCCCATGAGCTTTCCTGTCAAAGTCCAAACTGCCTGATAAACAACATATACAAATATCAGATATCAATACCATGTTTGGTTTTTCCTATCTCCAAAATGGCTAAGATTAGACCTCAGCAAATGCCTGCCTATACTACAATCCTGCAGAATACAGTAATCCCCGCTGTTCGCTCCCACATCAGTAGCTGTCTCATCAGATTTGATAATCAAAAAATGACAGCAGTGCTAACACTCCTATCTTTTTGGCGAATATGTTTCTCGGAGGCCCTGTGGAAATTGTGATTGCGGTAAAGCTTGAAAATCTGCTTGGGGTTTCGGGGGCTACAACAAAAGGGTTTGTGGGTGTTTATCGAGCTGTCCCAAAGCTGCAGCATGGACTGAAAGCCAGAGTCTGTCCTTATGCTTGGCTTGAGTGTGTTGAACATGGCAGCTGTCTGGCAGCAGGGATTTCCATTATGATGTGTGCGGGAATATATTGCAAGGGAAAACTGGTAAAGCAAGCAAACAATATATTATTGCATACTGAGGCATATTGGCTATCTTCAGTTGGTTGTACTCGTATAATATTTGCATTTTTTAAAGGTCTGCTTCCTTGATTTAAACAGGTGTCCTTTTAATTTACTGCTGTCCATCAATTGATATTTGATAAATTATGTTTCAATCAGTTATTATTACAATTTTGATTAACTTATGCATTAAATAATTAAGCATTGTAAACAGTATCATCTGGGGACAAAAAAGTTAATACATTTTAACTGAAAGTCCTTTATAAAAAAACACTGCATTTGTTATGTAAAAAAGAACTTATGTAGAAATATTTTTTTTTCTTTTCTAGATGCTGCCAAACTTCCCCCCTTACAAAAATTATAATATACCTAAGACAGATTGTTATTCCTTTTTTTCCCCCAGGTAGTTAAAAGTGGAGAAAAACTAATGGCCATTTTGGGTCACCCTCCAAGCAATATGGGCTCTCTAATGGAAATCAGGAAGCTATTCCAACCATCCCAACCAGGGAGAAACTGTTCAGCCCCCACCTGTATTACCCAGCTCCGGTCATGTCGGACTGCCAGTTGGATGCCTCAGCACCTGGAGGTGCCAGCATCCCGACACACATGCGCCCTCACCCATGTCCACCAACACTGCCCTTTACACCTATATCCATTATATTCACTTATAAGGTAAATTGGCAGATTAAAAAACATCCAAGAAGATAAAAGGTTGTGCAAACTATGTGAATTAGGAGAAGTTGAGAATGAATCACATTTTCTTTTGCATTTTCCTTATTATGAGTTAAGAACACCCATCTTACATGAAATGTCTGTTCAAAAATCCTGAAATGTTCTGTTGTACTGATGATGACAAAATGGTGGTTGTTTAGATTTAATATATATGGCGACTTCTGTTTCTAATGCATGGCAAAAAAAGACAAGAAGGTTTATTTGTTTAATTTATGTTGTTATTTTGGTATCTGGTCCCTAAGTAAGTGTGTCTTGTAAGCCCATGTGGGCTGGGCATCATTTTTGTGTGCATGACACAATAATAAAATGATTTAAAAAAAAATTCAGTGTTAGTGCTAGTGCTCCGAGCCGACACTGCTTTAATTAAGCTAAAAAGGTTTCTGGTATAATGAAGTATACAGTGTACAGGATTGTATTGCACGTAGCAGAAGATGCTCACATTCAGCACCAGCTGGGGAAGGAGCTTTTCTAAGCAGCAGCTGCAATATTGCCCAAGGGGTTACCTTTAGTGCTTTAATCCAACAGGAAAAACTTGTTGCCAGGAATAGTTTTTTTTAAGAATTTCAGATAATGTGCCTGTTGTTGGGAGCTTTGCCAATCAATGTTACCCAAAAACTGGACGAGCGAGATACCCTTGGTTTGTCCCCGTGTGCATGCAGGCCGCTGTCTGGCCTCGAGCCAGTGTCTCAGGCCAAATGCGTAGGTTAGGGAATTATTCTGCTAGTGTTGATACAGCTAAGGTGAGAAGTTGTGGGCCAGGGAAATCTTCTGGGAAAAAATGCAATGTTTAAATGTTTTTTTAGTATTAAATTAGTTTTATAAATACAAATTGTTCACCTGAATAGCAGCATGCATGTTTGTTTTCCTTTTGATGTGTCTGCTCCGCTTCTTGTTCTCGCTATCATTTGTGAGTGCGTTATCTCTTTCTGGCTTTTTCTGCTCTTTGTTTCGGTGTTTCTGTTGCCCCATTTGTCATGTCTGTCTGCCTCTTTATGGTAATCCCAAACTGCTGTCTTTCACTATGGAGTGTTAATTCATAATGTGACTCCCTTGTTATACCCCTCAGTATACGAATGTTTAAGCTGTGGCAGCACGCTGAATTCTGATGCACTGCTCTGTGAAGTGGAATCCGTTCATGTCCAGACTCTGACAAGAGAACAACACACATTCATACTGTACTGCATGTATACTATTTGTGGTTATACTGCACACGGCTGTAATTTAGGTTTAACTTAAAGTTGCACTAATCAATATGTTCATATAAACAATGGATAACATACTTTTGTGCAACGCTCTTATCAACCCCGTCTTGAGCCTCAGCAGGAATCTAGTTTCAGTGAAAAAGAGCTGATAAACCCACAGTACACGCCAGACAAAGTTAGCAACTAGCTGGTTAACATAGTGGAGCATTTATCAACTAAAAGACCAAAAATTTCCCCCAAATGTTGGTGGAGATCAAAACTAAGCTACTGTAACACAACAGTGAATATTAGAGATTAGGTGGCCTTAATTACAACTCAAAGTGAATGCTGATGTTGCTCAAGCAAACTCGTTTTTGTAATATCAACTTTATATACTAATAATTTGTCAATAGCTAGATTTACATGCAAGGCAAGCACAACATTTAACCATATTAGGAGTTGGTTTATTGAAATACACAGTTGATGGCACTTATTTTCCAGCCAGGTAGCATTAAGCCATTGCAGAAGAAGAGGGTGCAACAAGATGACGTGATTAAAAGATTGCCAGTTAAACCACAAACGATGGAAGACATTTTAGAAGACATGATGGAAACATGACATGACATTTGTTTCATGTATTTATGTAAGGAAGTCTCCACAAAGATCTAAGGTTTTCATATATCGCTATTTTTCCTCTCTTCAGTGAAGGGACGCAAACAAGAAAAAAGAAAAACAACAAAGACGTCAGTTATTTGAAGTTATTTTTTTTTACTTTTGTTGTTTTTGTGATGTAAATGATGACCAAATAGGTGTAAAGACAGAGAGACATGCATAACCAGATAGCTTGATGACTTAATGAGGCTCAAACGTTTATACCAAGAGTAGAGAGTGAGAGTAAAGTTTACTAGGTGTTCAAAGTTGATGATAATATGCAGGCAGGCAGTCAGTACAGGTTAAAAAGTCTGAGGCAGCGGACTGGCAGACAGGAAAAATAAAAAAAAGCAGGCAGGAGTCAAAACTGGCTGGAACGCAACAGCAGGAAAAAACAATGGACAATCTGGCAAATAACTAGGGCTGTGTGTGTGCGCGCGCGTGTGTGTGTGTGTGTGTGTGCGCGTGTGTGTGTGAGATCAGGTGGTGAGGTGGGAACACACTGGGAGACAGGCAGGGAATGACAGGGTCTGACATAAAAGATTTAGTGGCTGGCAGACTGGAAACAGAAAAAAAAGGTGCAGGGAAACATGACAACACCAAAGAACTACACAAAAGTAGTAAAATCGTGAAATCATGTGTCATTATTCTTGGAATAAAAAGTATGACAAGTCTGCTTTGTGACCAAATTATTTTTTTTTGTCATTCTTCATTTTCTTCATTTAAGAAATTGATGTCAAAAAAAGTAAAAGACAAAAAGGCCGAAGATGAATTAAAAACTTGCAGTGTGTCTGCATGTGTTGGTGTACATCTGATCTGCCATGCAACATAGTGCTCTACCACCTACACTGCATTCTGTTTTCTCACCATCAACATCTCATCCACCTTGTCGCTCTATTTCCCCTTTGGAAATGGAGGAAAAAAAAGAAAAACATTGCTTTAATTAGTGTCAGAGCTGCATTAATTTATTCCATTTAGAGAGGATTCAAGTGCTTCTGCATTTGCTGACATCACTGGTAAACACACACACGCACACTGCCTCAGTCTAGACATGTGCTAAATGCTTGTCTCATCTTAGTGTTGTCGCTGTTGAGACGTCCATTAAGTTTCCCTAATCACAGTGTGGAATGATAATGCCTCCCACACTCACTCACTCACTCACTCTCACACATACACACACAGCCTTGCTCCCAAGCTGTCACTTGCACAATGACAAAGCTACGTGAGAGTGTTAACTAAAGAGCTTGGCTGAGATAGGTGGTCACGTAATTGATCAAGGTTGGCAAACCGGGTTGTGGAGCTAATGAATCAAGACAATGGGCAAAGGGTTTAATTATGGCTGTAAGGAGGGAATCATTAGAGGAGTTCATCTGAGGGAGGTGAACGCTCTCGCCGTAGTTCCTAGCCGGGTCATATGATAAAGACCTTTATCGCTCAGGTTTAATCTCACACCATTACTTATGCGCTGGAGTTCTTGGGTTAACTCTCTCTCAAGATCCCTGTGCGGCCTGAACTTCCTCATAGGCTAGCCGCTATCAGGCAGATTAGCGCTTTAGCAAGTTGTGTCTTGTTTGACTGATGAGAAGAAAGTCTTTACACATGGGCAGAAGAGTTCTCCAGGGGCGGCCCTCTTTGAAGCTCCTCCACCCGAGCTTCCTCGCTGCTATTAGGTCGTATTATCGCCCTGTTAACCAGAGCTGCGGGGAGATTAGGTTGAGTTTATCGCAACCTAATCATCTAGCAATTGAAAGCACAGCTTGGATTGCTATTGTGAGGCGGTTTACATCACGGTTGATTTATTATGTCCACTCTTAGGCCATTAAGCAAGAGGTAAGACACCTACACAGTGGCTTCAATTTTAAACAACTCCTTTTTGGAGTCTGAAACAGTCGCTGTCGCTCAAATAGACCCTACTCCTAAACTATTCTCCAAAGACTCTATCAACAAGTCCACAGTACTGAATGTCCTGGACTGATTAAACACAAGCCTTGATAATGCAACAACTTGAGTAAAGCATTCAGATAAACTGCAAAGAAGCACTGGCTGGGGGTTGGGCTAAGGATAGATAAGCCATTAATGTAATGACCAAAATAACCCAGTACTAAGTAGTATTGAAACTTCTCCAGTGAAAAGATACCTGCATTTGATCCTTTATGTACACAGATCTAGAAAAAAGCTTTTGACTAGCTGTTACGATTTAGGGAAATGGCGGACCCAAAAATGCAGAGACAACAGGGCAGTGGTAAGCTTGAGGATTTAATAAATAAAAAGGGATTCCTGAAGAAAGCAGGTAAAACTCGTACCAAAAACCGCTGAGGAACCAAAAGACCAGGCATAAAAAAATAAACAGGAACACCGAGACAAAGGGGGTCCACACACGCACGCATGCACGCTTCCATTCACATGATGGGTATCGAATGAAGTAGGAAGATAAATGTATCAACATATGTACTCTATTGGTATCAGTATCACATTAAGGGTACTGGTATTGGTACTGGTATCGTATTTATTTTTAAATACCCTGCCCGAGGTGAGGCAGTTATGATGTTCCAACTATTCATAGGGTATTGGCGACAATTAATCTAATAATTTAGTTCCTGAGTTATTTCCAGTAAAATTGTTTAAAAAGGCCAAATTGTAACAGAAAAACATAAAACAATATTGCCCCTATTGGGAAATAAGGAAGTTATGTTATTACTCACAGTTTCAAATCAGGCAATAAAAACTCTAACAGCGACAAGTAAATAAGTTGCCAGAGAGCATCACTGGAGGAAAAGTGGACATGGTGTAAATTAAGTATATATTCTTATCAATGGCTCTTTTAAACCACACAGGGCATCCTTTATATTAGCCGCTTTCCGACCGGAGGGATTTTTGCAGTTCCTAGAACATAAAATTCCTAGAACCCTTTTTTTCTTGTGTTCCGACTGGACCAATTTGGGGATTTTTAAGTCCCTCTGACCGCAGTTCCCATAAACTCTTTCAGCTCCTACTTCAGGGCAGGGTCTTTTCCCTTTTCAGCATATGAACCTAGGTCAACGAGGGTCGGGTTTCCGGTACAGACAGACCAACAACGGGACAATTTTAACAATTTTCGCCATCTTATTCACTTCTGACAATGTTTTAGGCGAGAAATTAACTGTTTAGATTTCGAATATAAGCAGTCTTGCGAAAGTTGATGCCGAATTGACAATTTGCTTCAAAGTTTTCGGAGTTGAGAAGCTCCATGAAGTGAGGCGACAGCCAGCAGGCACCTGCCCCGGCCGCTAGCTCGTCGCTCAGCCAGTCATGCTCAGAGACCCCGAGGTAAGCTGGAGGTCTCTCAGACCGGTCTTGTAAATAAGAGGCTTTTATTTCGCCGTTGACAGTTTGTTTGTTTAAATATCACAAGACATGTCCATCATAAGATTAACAGGAACCTGTGGTTAACTGTCTTTTCGGAGTTAAACTCCACAAGCGTGTCCGGGGGCTGGCCGGCTGTCTCACACACACACACACACACACACACACACCCCTAGTTATTTGCCAGATTGTCCATTGTTTTTTCCTGCTGTTGCGTTCCAGACAGCACCCTTTTCTCTTCGGGAGACTTGTTTAAATTATGACAAATATGCTATATACATTAGATGTAGTATTTAGTTCATACTTTTTTGGTGTATTTGTTTTCTGATTTTAATGCTAAAAAGACCGTTGCCGTGCTTGCATCACCCTTACCCCTCCTACCAGTCCCTATGGCCACTTGGCCAGTGCAACTGCAAATGAAAAAAACGGTTTTGGGGGAGAGTAGTTAGTAGATCTGTTTAGAAGTGGACTTTTCCTATAACTACGTTCCTGTAACTACTTGGTCGGAAAGTGGCTATTGTCTTGTCACATTGAGGCAACGGAGCTTTCCTATTTACAAAGTCTGAACAACGTGCCAAAGAGCTGTGGTGCGTGCATCGTGTATGCAACAACATATTACATTCATAGTAAATGCTAGCTATGCTCTATTTAATAGGTGTTATTATATGGTAGAGTGGGCAAATATCTCGAAAATATTAACTATTTTTATCTATTATCATATGATAGAATAAATCACCAGATAAAGCAAAGTGGCTCTGCTGCCTTCTAAATGCCATTACTCTGCTAGATTTTCCTGCTTTTTGTGAGTATCCACCTGTACAGTTCCTTTATAAATATAATCTCATCTTACTCATCTTATCAATCTTAATTTAAATGTATGATGTTTTACTCTTTTTGTGGCGTAAGCAAAGGGTAGATCTGTAGGACTTCATTTAACAGACACAATAAACAACTTAAGGCACAGACTGGGACCATTATTTATAACCATACTCATCTGAATGTATGGCAGGTTGCAGTTGTGACTTTTTCAAAATGAAAGAAGAGCATACGAAGGCAGTATTATATATTTTACTTAGTATGTATCAAGGTGAACCAGTATGGATTTCCAGCCTTACAAGCAGTTTAGACAAACTCCACCATTCACCTGAATTGCTAATACATGGCAAACAAAGCTTTTCTAGAATTATAAAAGCAAGAAAATAATCAAATATATAATTGATCCCTGTGTATAAATAATCTTTTCACCTGAGTGGAAGGTACAGCTTCAGCTTCAGTGCAGCACAGCTGGAACTGGTAGGAACTCAGCAGGAAGTCTATTTACACCAGCCGCATATGGTTAAACATTTTAAAATGCTGGTGCCCATGCTGTTCCAGGATGTAAACTTGCTTGTTTGTGTGCATAGAGAGATGGTGAGTTTGTAAAGGTATCAGTTTGAAGGTGACTGCTGTTTCTCATTCAGAGCCTTCATGTCTCCTCTTTTGATACCTATGTATGTGCATGTATATGCTCCTGGGGGCAGACATATGAAATGTCTCTCTGCATAACAAAGTGTGCTGCACTTTCTAAGCAAAGTGCAGATGGCTCAGATCTGTGATCTGTTGCCATTGAGTGGTGAGTTTTAACTTACTAAAGTTACTAAAATGAATGTACTCGCCCCTCATACGTAAAGCTTGCGGCAATTCAAAGTAGGGCTGGGCAATATTTCAATATTATATCGATATTGTGATATGAGACTAGATATCATCTTAGATTTTGAAGAATTGTAATATCGTTACATGGTAAGTTTAGTCTTTTCCTGGTTTCAAAGGCTGCATTACAGTAAAGTGGTGTCATTTTCTGAATTTCCCAGACTGTTCTAGCTGTTCTATTATTTGCCTTTAACCACTTAGTCATTATATCCACATTATGATGGTTATTTATCTAAAATCTAAATGTGGAAGATATTTTGTCAAAGCACCAATTGTCAACCTTACAATATCATTGCAATATCGACATCGAGGTGTTTGGTCAAAAATATCGTGATATTTGATTTTCTCCATATCGCCCAGCCCTAATTCAAAGACAATGAAAACTCTACAAAGTGACACAGGGGTCATTTTTGCTCAATTTTTGTCCAAGATAATGAGCCATTTCCTTGAGTCTCTTCACCAAACGGACCCTCTCTTGAAGAGAACCACACACACAAAGAAGCCATGCAAAAGCAGCTCAGTCCTTTGCTTTATTGCAACTGAGGTATTTCAGACAGATCAAGGATATTGCAGTATTGTGTAATCTGTTGCGCAAAGATGGCTTTATTGTGAACAGATGTATTAGACATGTACAGGCAAAATGTAATCTACAGCAATGACCAGTTCGCAAATATAATTGGCAAAATTGACTAAATGCACCATCAACTCAAATGCATAAAGAATGGATGAATATGTTTTTGTTACCCACGAAGTCTTGGATTCACTATGCCAAAACAAATGGAGCCAGCAAGCCATTCATTCTTTCTTAAAGAAACACCGCTGCGGAGCCTCAAATCTACTTTTAGATGCAACACATTTAAACAAATCAACCAACATGTGGGCAACTGTGTCACGCTCGGCATCTGTTACTATGACAGCAGTTGGTTTGGTGCAGCATGTTAAGTGGTGGTCAAGGGTAAAGCGAACTTTGGCTCTGTGCACGCTAATGCTTTTTTGCCTGCAATTATAAGAACATCTTTTGAATTTTGTCATAGAATTGTATCTAATGTGCACAGCTCTGAATGGAAAGAGTTTAAGGGGCAGCATAAACTTTCCATTACCACTTGTATATTTCTTCTTCTTTTAGATAAATAATAAATATATATATATATATATACACACACACACACACACACACACACACACACACACACACACACACACACATATTACCGATCAAAAGTTTGGGGTCACTTAGACATTTCCATTCCACTCCATTATAGACAGAATACCCCCTGAGATCAGTTGCATTGTTTTTTTAATCAGGGCAGCACTTTTCAGATTACATTATGTGCTTACATAATTGCAAAAGGGTTCTCCAATGTTTTCTCAGTTAGCCTTTTAAAATGATATCAGATTAGTAAACAGAATGTGCCTTTGGAACATTGGATGAATGGTTGCTGATAATGGGCAATGTAGATATTGCATTAAAGATCAGCCACTTCTTTCTACAACAGTCGAGAAACCTTTTGCAATTATGTAAGCACATAATGTAATCTCTATCTATCTATATATATATATATCTCTATCTATATCTATATATCTATATATATATATATATATATATATACACATACATACATACAGACACACATACTGTATATATATATATATATATACACACACACACACACATACTGTGTATATCTATATCTATATATCTATTACCATTACAGACTGAAATTAAAGAGTTATGTATGGGACTGAAAAGCAAAGAGTTTCAGTGTTAGCAATGCAGAGCTATTAATAAAGGCTTTTAAGATCTTTAGAAGAGAGGAGGGTAGCCTTGGTTTTTATTGTATGTTAAAATTCTGCTTGATGTAGTACTTTTTTATGAGAACATGTCATTTCCATTCATGCACATCCCAATAATTATGGCTGTATGTGTTTGTGTGTTTAGGTTTTATTCATGAGTGCCATGCTTGTCTTTAAGTGCCCTTGACTGCTGACCTTATTTCTCTAAGAAATTCCTCCTCCTGCCTGTGAGGCGCACACACACACACACACACACACACAAAGAATCAAGACACAAACACATTTTCTAAAGGTGAACGATGGACTTTGGCGTTCGCTCTCAGTCACTTGCTAATCTCTTTGTATGATCTATGCTTTGCCATCCAGCTCTTATTTCAGCTCGGTTGGTCTGTTTGTTGTTTGTTTTTTTTTGTCTGTCAGCAGGATAGGGAAAAACTCCTGGCCCGAATTTCATGAAACTTGGTGAAAGGTAAATGTAGCATGGGCCAAAAAAGAGCACATTACATTTTGGAGCGGATCCAAATCATGGTTAAACACACAAATTATTTTTCGCTTTCATAATTAACATTTGTTTGGGATCCCGCGGGACAACACAAATCTTGCAGGGACGGGCGGTTTTAAAGAGACGGTTTTGAAACTTTTGCTGGGGCCAGATCCATGGATGTTGCGGAAGCGGGCGGTCAAAAAAACTGAGGGTCCTGGGATTTAGTCGGGGATGTAGTCAACAAATTAAGTTGAAAAAAAGATTAAAGCTGGCCATGAATCGCTCACTGGCTGCACAGTCCTGTCTAAGCTCTTAGCAGAGTTGAGTACTAAAGTTAGATTCACCATCTTTTCTGAATCTGTCCAAGCATCTCCTGTAATTCAGCAAACACATAATCAATCAAAGACCATGTGTTAAAGTATTATGTGAATTCTATCAGGTATTATATATATCTCTCCAGACACCGTGTTTCTTATTAACATGAAATTGACAGAAAGGAAGTCAATCAATTTTATTTGACACATGAAAGTGTACGGGGTACAATTCCAGTGAAATGTAATAAAAAGTAAAGTGCAGTCCGGTGAGAGTGACATTCTCTTCACAAACACCACTTTGACGCAACACAGTGCTTTCTACAGTTACTGTGATGTCTTCCTGGTTTTAGCAGCATTTCCGTCATCAACTTCTTACAGAACTTCATCCTAATTTATTATCATTTTGTAGGGTTCTGACTCCCGTGTCTCCCATGTTGCCGAACCACTTTCCGCCTGAACTATTACTGCGCTTTTTTACCAAAACACAAATATCACCAAAACCAGTTGGGGGTTAAAAATATAAAAATCTTATTTTTTTGCGGGTGCAGGGTCATGGCCTTGGCGGAGGTCTGCGCCTTCCGAATGTCCTTCTAGTTCTGCCTTTGATAAAACTGGTGAGTCTTAACAGATGTCTTTTGCACGTTCATGAAATTACTGTCTTTATCATGGAACCCAGCTAAGTAGTCCCTCCAGGATTTTGCGATGTCGCGATCACGCCAATTCACGCAAATTCACGCAAATTCAACCAATCACCGTGACTTTGGTGCGACTCGCAATTTTGTCCAATCACCGCAACGTTTCCGCAAATTTGACCAATAACTGGAGTTTCCCGTGACTTCAACCAATCCCAGCAGTCCCACGTGCCAGACTTTGTCAGTATAATGTGACTCTGAGTACCACTGACCAAATGGGAGTGAGAGAGAGCTTGTTTGCGATATGAAGACAAGACTCGAACATCTCACATTTACCAACAAAACGTGCAGTGAAAGAGGTGCAAAACATTTCAGACCGCCCTGCCAACCTGTATACATTTTAACATCAATGTACGCTGTAATGTTTTTTCACTCTAAAGTCAGCGCACACACACAATCACACACGGCGGATGCAGGAAAAACCGGAGATGAGACAACACGATGACCTAAATTGAGGACAGCTACTCTCGTTATTGTAAGTGCAATGATAAGTTAAAGTTCAATAAGTACTTTATCAAACCGTATGTGTGTCCCAGGCCAGGTTAGGAAATTAACAATGTAAAGATCAACAAGCCACTGACACATATGTTCGTATTTGATTCATTCAATAAATTATAATTTTTTGTCTTAAATCAACCAGCCATTTTCATATTATACCAACATTTGCAACATCCTGAGCCTTTTTGGTGAGGTTACTAGGAAAACTCAGCCCAGAGTAGTTTTATTCTCCCCGAAAGAAGGGTCCTTTTTATTTTTAAAGAACTATACAGAAAAAACTGTCACTGTCTCCCGCAACTTCATTGCAACAAACATACAAAAGACATCGCAACTTTTATCGTAATTTTTTACAAAAGCTCTCGCAAAATCAGGCATTTTGGGCCGCAACAATCTATAAAAAAGGGAGGAGGGACTGGCTAAGCAAAGGGAGTGTTGCTCATGGCTCTAATAAGAATTGAAACTAGAGAGAGCCTTTTATGTGGCTTGACAAGCTTTATTGCGACCCCCCCAACTCTTTCCTTACAGTTTGATTGTATGAAGTATTCTTTTAGATAAAAATGCACTTTCAATATTGCCTACTTCACAGTGAATATTGTAAGAGGAAATATTTGTTTACATACTTGTATGGTCCCTAGAGGATACATCCTAATCCCTTTAGTGAAATGTCTAGATTAGTTATTCTATTAATTGCGATGGAATTTGGTATTTACATTCATGTTCCCCTCACGATGAATTGTAATCATTTTATCCCTCAACTTTTGATCTAGCGCCATCATCTGGTTCAATGTGTCCAATTCTTTGGTTTATGACCTGCAAAACTACATTCCCATCAGCCTTAGTTGTACTTTGTACTGTACGTGTTTTATGCTAATTAGTATATGTTAGCATGCAACACGCTAAACTAAGATGGTGATGAGCTTCAGAAATGTTGAATTAAAAAAAAAGCTGATAAACTACTGTATTTATATCCATGGCTCTGGTGCCAACGAAAGCAAAGTCACTATCATTCTGCCCTTGAGAAGTTTGTTTCAATGCAAGCGTCTCCCTACCCCAGCTGATTCTCTTTGGACAGTTGAGGTGGAAATGGATAAGGCTCGAGGTGTGTGTCGCTCACAGTGACGCCATGTCTCTCACACACAAATGCAGTGAAGAGGCAATTCAGTTGAGAAGAAGGAGGTCAAGGGAGTCACGCACTCAGATGACTCCACTTGAGTATAAGGTGTCTGGACTGTGTAGAAATAGGAAGCAAAATGTAAGGCTATTTATGATTGCTTTGACTTTTACTTCCACAGGCATGCCACATTGTGATGCTAAATGCTACATTCATTAATGGGACTTAAAATGTCATTACACTAATGATGAAAAAAAAGAAAAGAAATTGTAAATCATTACTCTAACTAGTTTCAAGCCAAATGTCATCAACTTGACTTTTTTATTTTCTCTATGACGACATGCAGGGGAATTCAGAATTCAGATTTAGATTGAGATTATATTTACCCATCAGCAAATCCTTCCCTTAGAGAGTCTATTTGTGCCTCTCAAAATTAATACAGGATTTAGAAAATGCATGATATAAGCTTTTAACACAGATGCACTGAGGGCAACAAAAAGGCTAAAAAAAAAAAAAAAAAATGTATCACAGCCCTGGCTTGTAGCTTTATAGCTATGGTGATATTTGGAACAATTTGTGCCTCTAATGCTAGTGGGGCCTGATTGTGTCTTGCTAACCAATGAAGTCTACTTAGGTACTATGTCAACATGAAACTTTGAAATAATCAATTTCCTTTAACTGAGCACAATAAATATGTCATTTCCATTTCAATAGATACTGGGTCTGAAAGGGTATTATAAAGTATTGGTCCAGTATCCACGAGTAGGCAAAAATGCAGTTCATAGTCATAGCAACAGAAATCAAACTGAACTGTCATATCAAATGGAAGATTCTGTGAATGGAACTCCACACATTATATGTTAGAGTATATATATTTTATAACAGTGAGCTGTCATTCTACTGATTGCTGTATTGTCTTATTTACTTTGTTATCCAAATGAATGGAAAGTCAACATTTGTATTGGTCTTACAGCTCTGCCAAGTTGACACATTTCCACTTCTGGCACTTTTTCAGTAATTCACATGATTGTCTTTTAGTGGGGGAATTTTTGGAAAACATTTTTACCGACATCTGTTTGACTAATGATGCGATGAAATGCACAACATGTTGATTTTCTGCGTATGAGCAAGAGGCTAAGACAGATAGACAGAGGGGAAAGACAGACAGAACCTGGATATGATCGACACTGCTGGCTCTATTGACAGACCACATTTGTACTCTTTGTAGCCTCAGGGAGAACCTTACTGCACTGTAAGATAGAAGAGAGGGATAGAGAGGTGGGCAGTTTGAATAAATACACAAAGAGAGGTGGAACTAAATGCCAATGGGTTTCACACCTATTCACTATCTGTATATTCCCTTCTACATGTGCAAGAAGCTAATCTAAACTTAAAAAAACCCGAATAGAATATAAATAGATTTTTATATTAAGTGTAATACATGTTAACTTTAATACAAATATATGGTAATGTAAAAATGTCTAAAGAATAGAGGTAAAATGTATAAAATAATATAAATAGAATATAAGCCAGCACAGTCATAATAACATTTAGGCCGACTAAAAAGTAAAAAAGATTGATCTTAAAGGGGAGTTCACTTTGGTGAATCCGAACTAACTATTTAAAAACACCAAGGTCACACAATTACGCAAACAAACTAACCGATCGAGGCAGCGGTAGACCAGCAACCCCCGTGTTCTGTGAGGTAAAATTACTGTTTTTGTCAAGGCAATCTGGTGCTTTTGAACAGAGCATAGATGGATAAAACGGCTTCAGTTCTCTGTCGGAAAGGGCTGCCTGACAGCATGGTAAAGCGGTGAAAATATTGTAAATACAGTGTACACTTAAACCGATGGTGGTGGGCCTTTTAATACGTTTTGCTGCTGCCCCCGTTCACAGCAGTACATTGCTTCTCCAAACTGGGGGAGTGATGACCACCATCTGTAGGTAATGCACTGACTATGGATAAGTACCTCCAAACTGTCCCTTTAAAGGTGCTCTAAGCGATGTCACACGTTTCTTAGGTTACAACATTTTTTGTCACATACAGCAAACATCTCCTCACTATCCGCTAGCTGCCTGTCCCCTGAACACAAAAAAAACGCGGTCTCTGTAGACAGCCCAGGCTCCACAAACGGCAACAAAAACAAACTGCGGCAACCTGCACCACGAAACATAAACAGTCTTCCAGCGTTCCAGCCAATAACCGACAAGAAGATTAAGAAGGTATTTCAAAACATAAATAGGTGGAAAAAACTCTTGTGTGATATCCTCAAAGCAAACCATAAGAGTGTTAAAACAGCAGGCATTGCCCAACTATAAGAAGAGGCATAGGTACGTATGCAGACAATAGGGGACAAGACCACAATAGGAGATGTTCTGCTGTCCAAAACAGAGCTTATATTGTTAAAGTAAATTACGGCCTAAAATCGAACCCTGTGGTACACAACTAAAGGGAGCAGAAGAAGAAGAAGAAAACGTTATCGGTCTTGTAGGTAAGAGGCAAACCACTGCAGAATCTGACCCTGAATATTGACCATATGTTTGAAGCAGTCCAGGTGATTGTGTCAACGGGAGCTGAGAGGTCTAACAGAATTAAAATTGCATGATTCCCAGAGTCTAAGGACACCAATAAATCATTTGTCATTTTGAGGAGGAGCGCTGACTCAATGCTGTACTGCATGCTGAAAACTGACTGGAATATGTCCAGAATGTTAGTGTGGTCTCACCTAACATGAAGACAACTTTGAGATTGGCCAGGGATTATTGAGCACAGTCAGCCCTGATGAAAAGTAAATCAGTTCAGAGCAGAGTTCAGTCCAGCCAGATACAGTAGCTAATTAGTAAGAGTGGAAGTCCACATAAAGTGTTGATGCAATTAATTACTGCCACCAAACAGTAATCATGGCATTTCACGGTAGATTTAATATGTGGTGGCATCTTTACTTCTTAGGTGTTGTTCTAACGTTTGAAGGTCTTTAGAGTAAACTATAATCTTTCTCCCCTCCTTCGTCTCTTGCAATTTCCACACTTGAGTGCATTCTGTGTAATTGCTGTGGCTTCTTTGAAAAATAAGTAGTGTTTAGATTTGCTTTTTATGTATACGACATTCTAAAACAGCTCTGCTTTTGCTAAATTGTTAATTTCAGCGGTTTTACTCAGAGATATGATGATATGAGATGTTATGGTGGCAGTCCTGTGTGGATAAAAAATCCCCTTGAAGAAGTTTCAGGAGTTGCCTTAGGACAGGCAGTGACCCTAGGGCTCAATGCAGTATTTCTGGCACTGAATAAAACTTTGGGCCTGTGGGAGTTTCTTTTTGCAGAATAAATTAAAACGGAATAATCTCAGAAGATGAGAGGAAATCTTTCTTTTTGTAAGACTTCAGGAATAACATCAATTCAAGGCTGGGGGGCAGAGCTCTCTTTGGGGGCAAATCTCTGAGCCTAACCTGCACTGCCATGTTCCTACAACATAGACTGCACTTAATCGTCACAAGAAATAAAATAAAAATATCAATATAAAAGTTATATGAATTTTTGGATACAGATAAACATTCATGATGAGTCTAGATTTTAAGATCAAAAGTGCCACCACAAAAAAAAGAAGGATATATCTCTTTCACAGGATATTAAGGGGGGCTGCTGCTCTCTATGTGAAACAGAGTTATAAGGTTTGTTAAGTGTGGCGTTAATGTAGACTGCACCACCGTTTCGCAATTAATCACTGCACAGTAATATTAAGGCCAGCGAGAAAACACAGCAAATACTGTAGGTTCTAGTTAACATTTGGTTCATAAAGCATTCATTGCTTCAGTAATAGGTCAGGCTTGTCCTTTATGCTAAATTAGATGGAGGAGATTAACAGATGAAAAACAAGCAGACATTAAACTACAGTTCAAACCTCAACATCAAGAATGAACTCCAAACAGGAAGCTATATACAAGGTTAAGGTTTGTGAATAATCCTGGGGATTTTGTGGGATTCTTGGAGTCTTATCTTCTGACACAACATTAATAACAGTTACATTGAGCAGGCCATTAGTCATGATGAAGGAGTCGACAGGTGCAGGGGACTTATTTAGATTAATAATCCATTTCGGATTAGGAGGCATGGCATTACCTGGACATACAGTACAAGGACATTTATAATCATTTCAGCTTTTCTGTTTTTGTGTACTGGATTTTTTTTTTCAATGTATTGGAATATAAGTGTCTATTAGTATTGACAGTGTACACATATTCATACAGCATTTTGATTTTTAAGTATTATGTCAAGTGAACATTTTGTCAATTGAATGAGAACATTCCTTGTTTCCAGTGCTGTTTCACTTGATGTAATACATGAGAGTGTGCAAATTAGATACGTTCATGATGGAATGGTATTAATTAGTTTAATTAATTAATTGCTTCTTAGATGTGTACTGTTGGATTAAACCTCACTTCTCATCATGTTTCTTTCAAGTTGATCTTCATCTTCATAAAAGTCCATATAAAGTTATGCACGACATTATTTTGTGCAGGGTGGAGGAGATTTCGAGCAGGCAAGTGAGAACCTGTGGTTGAACTCTGGCCTGTTGTCAGATTGTTTTTCCGGTGATGGATTGGAGCTGGCACAGCTTGGAACTGACATTCACAGTCCGATAAAGCCCATAGAGAGATGGCTTCCACCGGGGCATAAATCACAACTGTTGCAGAGACACACAGCTACAGTAAGGCCCTTCAGAGGGCCATTTCAGGAGCAAGCAAGCTTGTGTGCTTGCAAGGCGAGGAAAGAGAGAGGGAGAGGTGTAGACTGACAGTTTGCACAAATGAAATTGTGCACAGACAATGGCATAGGCTCCCCTAAACTGTTCAACGTGCCCAACAAACTTCTATTCACTATTCAGAGTTGCAGAAGGGCAGCGTACAATTCAATATTATGATTTAGTTTATGGGGCTATAGCTGGTGATATTAGCCTTAGAATGTGAACAATACAAGCACAGAGACCGTTAACCTCAGCAGTCTGTTACACCCCAAAGTACAAGAAACTACTCACATAGGTTTTTAAAGTGTGAGTGTTTAGAAAGTAATTCAGACACTTAAAAAAGTAGATAAAAATGTAATCATGACACAGCAAGGACAGATACAAATCCTCACTGAAAATACTGCAATTTCTGTGGGCACCTATCAGTCCATATGTGTCACATGTTGCAAGCCTACTTTGGTGCAAAACTATCTGACAATCACGCCCACTTTACACTGTGACTGGCCAGGTGTGCGGAGGTGTGACAGCTACTTTTATCACTTTAACGTGAAAAAGCTAAGTGCATTACCATGAATTAATGCCTTCGAGGACAAACTGTCAGCAATTGCGCATTGTCATCCGCATTTGTACGATTCACTATGTTTTCGCCCCTCTCTATGACAACATGCAGGCTTATCAGCGAGTATGACCATTTGGAACAGGTACAAACACTTTTCCCTTTGAATTTGGAGTTGTGTTTCTGATGACCTGGCAAATGTACGTCCAATACCTGCCCTCATTCAGTTTTGTTTTTGGTCTCTGCTAACTCCTAAAGGAAATATCTGTTTATTTAGCAGCTGAATGCTTCACTATGTTCCCCAGCTATTCCCTAACTGTGTGTCTGCCGGTTGGTGCTGAGCAGGTAGTGGTTTTAGAGCTTATTCCCTTAAAACAGCTGTCTGCTATGATACGTCGCTATGCAGAAACAGTTGTGGGCCAGACAGCTAAACAATGAGCTGAATCTCACTAAAGCTCCGTAAAGCGAAGCATATTTCTCAAGCTATGACCATGATGTAAAAAAGGGTAAAGAGATTGGGTCATCCAGATATTTTTAGTCAGTGTCTGATGAGGTTTATGAAATTACAGAAAATGAATTAACTTTAAAATAGCCTTGATATAGGATATAATACAGCATCTGGTATTACAAACAATGTCTGCAGTGCAGTGCAAAATCTGCAGTGTCCCAGAAATACAAATACACATATCAGTTCAAAGAAAAAAAGGAAAATCGATTAGTGGTCAAGAGAACTTTGCCTAAGCACTTGTAAGGTCTCGTGCCACTTTGCAACAGTTGCTATGGCTGTTGACTCGAATCCCCCATTGGTGCACAACGGGATATTATAAGAGGGTGAGATGTCATTATTTGCCAGTGAGAGCTCATTGAGAGCCGCCAGGCTACAATGTGGGAGCCGGGTCCCTGCAGAATATTTTGCACAAGTTGAGCCAATTCTCATGCTCTACTCTTTTCTCTCGTCCCCCCCCCCCCCCCCATTCTCTATGACACACTTTCCCATCACGAAAATGCCAGCAGTGTCTCAAGAGGAGAAGGAGAAGAGGAGAAAGGCGGATCGTCCTCTTCTTCTTCTAAAGATTAGTTTGGTTAAGTTCAGCCTGTCTCAAAGGCTGGCTGTTCAGACTCAGGGTCTACAGGGAGTAAGAGGGCGAAGAGGCAAAGCGAGAAAGACAGAAAGGAAAAGAAAAGAGGGGGTGGGGTGTGTGAAGCAGAAACACAGAGAACGAGCAAATAGCCAGAGCAAAGCTATCCTAAGGAGCCCAATATGTGCTTGAGAGGTTTGCTAATAGGTCATTGTTCTTCATTGTAAAGATGAAAGCAGCTTGAGCAAGCAGAGAATGTCAAGCTCACTTGTTCATTTGCATAGTCAACTATGCATTGTGTGTGTGTATATGCCCAACAAGATGCTAAAACACACACACATGCATAAATCAACTTACAGTCATGCATGTACATACACACAGACATTTAGGGTGCTAATGTAAGCCTGAGTGTTCTCTCAGCATAAATGGTGTCAGCGATGGCTCCCACCGCGAGACACAAATCTGGTGGCGCTCATCATCTGGTGCTCCCATCTGTCAGCCTGAGCGTGCCTGTGTGAGATAACGTAGAACATGTGTGTGTGTGTGTGTGTGCGCGTGTGTGTGTGCGCGCGTGTGTGTGCATGGGTGTGCGTGTAAGCGCGCGTGTGTGTGTGTGTGTGTGTTTGTGCGTGTGCTTTGAGGTTATACATATGACAATATACTATACATGAATTTTCACCTATGTGTGGAATAGATACAAAGAAGAAGAAATTGTGTGTGTGTGTGTGTGTGTGTGTGTGTGTGTGTGTGTCTGTGTATTCAGGAGTGATAACAAGAGTGTGTGAGAGAGAATGTGTCTTTGCGTCTCCCTTCGGCCAAACCAACATGCAGACAAATCTGATATATAATTCAGCACTTTACATAATGCGGCCTGCCCCAGTTTAGAGAAATAAAGACTGATAACCCTTTAATTCTTTACCCCACACACACACACACACACACACACACACACACACACACACACACCAACAAAAGCACACACACACGAACGATGTGGCAGGTGGGCAAAACCATGCAGTTGACCAACTTGTATTTTTAGACATGCTATCATTAGACATTTTATAATTATAGTAAACAAATTAGACCATTGCTGAGATTGGTTGCCTGTATTTACCTCATCATGTCATGCAACAGAATAAGACTTACAAGGAGAGTACTGTACTTAAGTAATATGGCTAACAATGATTCACATTTTTCCTACTGACAACACATATAATAAAAAAGATTAAAGATTAGAACTGGCAATGAATTGATGCTACCAGCAATTACTCTCTGTGTAGCCAAAGCCTGATATATCTTATTCGTCTGTGCAATTGAGCTCACTTGTCCAAAAACAGCGTATTTTAAGTCACTTTCACGTATACTGAACTGGTGCTGTAAATACCCACTAGCACAACAAATGTGTATTAATCAGCTGAAAATAGTTCCCCAAAAATGCACAATTTACTACTGTTTGAGTGAGATTTGCTGAACACTACAGCACTCAGCAGTTTATTATAGGGAAATATAATGAACATAAAACTATAGATCGTTGTCTTTAGTAGGAACAAAGCTTGGAGCTGAGTGCCTCAGAGGTACATTGTGCTAATAATATGGCTACTTATTTCACAACTGGAAAGGAGTAAAAATGATTGAAAATGATCCTCTGAATGCAAATGGGTTCATGTTATTTTCAGAAACACAAGCTCTAACAATATCCCCGGTGTGACATAGCCTACGTGAATGTATGTGTGTCTGTGTGTGAGCATGTGGCAGTATATTATCTAGACCTTGATGATTTCTTTGCCTGCAAATTGCACTGAACTGAATACAATTAAAAAAGAGCCTTTTTGACTGCTCACAATGGCCCATTCTCCCTTTAAATACAGCTAGGTTAGTATAATTAAACTGAACTTGAGGATTTACATTTTGATTGACATCTCTTTTGATGCTTAGACACTGCACAAGGGCTTGTTTCCAAGGTAACCTGTATACCAGTTTCTGTTACTTCCTCTTTACCATTAATTAACATTTACTGAGTAAAAAAAGACCAATATCACAGTACGTTACAGCAAATAATGATAAAATCTGTCGCTCAAAACACTGTTTCCTTTTCTGTCCTGCTGTAGAATCACTTAAATGTCTGCGTAGAGACAAGATGGGTGTGTGTTTTTCTTGTGTATTTTGTGAGAGAAAATAAGACAATGCGTCAACAGATTACAAGAAATACAAGTAAAAACTTACAGTAGTGGGCACACAAGCGATGCAGCAGAAACACCACAGCAGTAGATGCAGCCCTTTAAAAAATTGTGCCACATATCTGGAACAAACTCTGCATAGAAGCAAACACAAATAGTATTACTTTGTGGTGTCTTGAAAGGAATGTCTAAATATTTTGTGTAAAAATGGTGCTTCTTCAGCCTCATAAATTTAACTTTACAATTTTTTTTGTCAGTCAAGGTTCCACATGCATTTGATTGGCTTAGGAGTGTAAACTGTAGCCTGGTCCTAACAGTCTCTGGTACATTTAATTTATACAGAGAGTCTGGCCACTCTCCATTGATAAGTGTTAACTTCCTTGAAGGCGGGTACTCTGTTGAAGTTTAAAACTATTGGATCTGCCCAGAGCCACTCTGGATCTGCCATAACCAATCGCTAACGTTTGGTCGTGACATATGTCATGCGCACGTGCAACAAGAGGGGAGACCGACAAGGCTTATATATATAGATATTTAGCGTTAGTATTGCTAATGTTAGCCTTAGCCAACTCCTTCACCACTAACGGAACGAGCTGGAAAATCAAACTTTTCCCGAACCCCGAGGGGAGGAGGGCCACAACATCATGGCCACCAACAAAACTCAGCAAAGATTGCTCTTGCTCGGGCTTTAACTTCTGGATATTCGGCAGTGTTGCCGCAACGGACCGAATGGCTTCGCTCGCATCTTTCTCTGCCACTCTAGTGCACGGCCTCGACGTCATCGTTCTCAGCCACTCCCTCTGTTCGCTGAAAACCCAAGACTATACCACGAACCCAGACGTAGTACTGAAGGGAAATGGAAATTGAGCGCAAGTACGTAGGAGCCAGGCTATGTAAACTGTGCATATAGGGCAAAATTGCTATGCAGTTGTTTCAATTAGCCTTTAACTTGTACTAACAAGTTCATACAACAAGTGCATTTCAAACTAAATAGGTAAAAAAAAATTCTCACTTTCCCTGGCTCGACTGGCATTAGTTTGTCTCTCCAATCTTCAACCTGAAGAACATGGCTGCTTTTCTGAGAATGTTTCTCCTAAGTAATCCACTGCATTTGGTAGATAAAAGGCTGCGGTACAGTGATGGTATGGCCAAAATTCAGTTCAATGTGCCTTTTACCAATTGTGAAGATATTCCATATTTGGAAGTAAAAATCACTACATTACAAGATATTATTTTAAGTGTTTAAATGTTAGATAATGTTCACCTTTAAGGAAAATTATTCCTCAATGTGCCCAATGCATGCAGACTCACATTCCTCCCCCACTAATCCATATACATGCTGTCTAATACTACACATGTGTGCTAACATGCCACTGTACGCACACACAAGATTGGCTACTTTGGGCCAAATCCACATATGGGCCTATAATCTGGTCTCTCAAGGTGTTTGGGTTTATCTTTAATTCAGCAGGGGAACAGGTCTGCCAGCTCCTTGATTGCTTAAACCACATTATCCCTCCACTCTGCATCCTAATGAATGTCCACCAGGCAAAGAGTTTGTGTGTGTGTGTGTGTGTGTGTGTGTGTGTGTGTGTGTGTGTGTGTGTGTGTCGGTGGTCGACAAAGTATGTGAGCACGTGTATGTACAAGAGTGTGTACGCACATGCCTGGTATCTGGAGTGCATGTGTTCCCTTTCTTGTGCGAGTATTTGGACACACATCACTGCGTTCCCTGGCATGCCTTGAATCTTCATTATGTTTAGCTGCGGGGCACAAAAACAATTTGTAACTTCACAAGGTGATGTAGCCACTAAATGGAATCTTTTGGGGGCGACGGCTTGTCTGCCATACCTACTACCATCTACCTCACCATGCTAAATGGTTTATCATAATGACAGGATGTTAAAATGCCCTCTGAGCGCATTTCCTCACACTGCAATTATTCTCTATAGTCAAAACAAGCTCATCTGGTTATAGCAGAACATATTGGATTGTGCTTGTCATTCTAAACATAATTTATTATAATAATTTTTGATGGTCCTTGATAAATTAAACTATTATGTTGCTAACGATGTGGTGCATTGACTTTTTTTATTCATATTTAATATAAATAAAGTTATTTCTTAATAACTACTATTCTTACACATTCCATTAGTGCCAGTCATTTTCCAAAGCATGAAGCTATATTTAGTCTTTTGAAATATTTTGCAGGATTGTTTAAATTTGGAAAATGAAATGTTCTCAGGATCTAATATTCAGTGCTTCGCCTGACAAAACCGCATCTGCATTTATAACACAGAGATCTTTTATCCATTGTGTCTTACCTGCCAAGATCAGCAGCATATGTTTGTGATGGTAAACATGTCTCATTTTTACAAATACAGTAAACAGTAACATCAGCATACTCCTTTGTCACCCAGGGAGAAAGTCACCAGACTCCCTTCAAAGACGTGCAGTTAGGGGAAACTGAATTCAGTATTAAATGTAATACACCAATTTGTATTTATTTGTAGCTTGCCTGCCTTTACTTGTCTTCCCTCTGCATGCTAAATCACGTGTTTTGTCATCAGACTCTCATTGAATGTGAATGCAACACCAGGGAGGATTCACAGGTCATTGTAACTCTATTAAATCTCTAAAGTTAAGTAATTTGAACAAAATGCAGTGCAGCAGTGTGTTACATTATGATGCATTAGCTATGCTGAGCAAGTTTCCAGGCTCTGTGAGTTGATTTTGATGGGTTATTAAAATGAACTAAAACCAATGGGCCCCTGGAAGGTAGGAAAAACATTTAACAATTACAGTGCCACTTGCATGAATTGGAAAATGGTTGTCAGTAATGTAAGTCGTAAGCACATGGGATTTGCTGAGCTGACATTGACACGGTGTCACATTTGGATGCTGCACCCTCTACATTATAGTGATATTAAGCACAGAGCTCCAGGTAATGATCTGCTTTCCAGCACAAACATCCAGCATTTTGGAAATTAATTCTTCATCCATTACTATGTAGTTAGTGATCATTAGCTGTACCCTCTTCCATTCCAACATTCACTAAATTCCAATTTCATGCTTTCAAGAACACACTTTAATGTCCCCCAAGTCGTCAACCACAGTCACCCCCCGGAGAGACATGTTCAACATTAATGCAATTATTACGCAGGCATATGCTGCAGTTGTTATTTTGGCACTGCAAGGCCCTGTGGGCTAATAGGCCTGTCTGTTGCCCAGATGCTCATAGGAAAGGTTTTGCCTTTGTGTATATGTGTGTTTGTGTGTGTTTCAGGGACCAGACAAAAGCAGAATAAAGTACAAGGTCTGACTGTATGGTGCATTTGGGGAGTGGGGGTGTTGGGGGCAGCAAACTTTAAACCCTTCTTAATTAATGCCCCCCTGTGGGCATGGGATTTTTTGTTTCTTATAATTCATTTTATTTGCCTTGCTCTATGTCTATGCATATAACCCACAAGTACATGAGTGTGTTTGTGTGCTGCAAGTGTGTAGGAGGAGAGTATGCTCTCTGAAAACCAGGACTTTCTCTCACACATACACAAACATATTAGTCATGTTCTCTCTGTCTCTGAGATGATGATCAAATCAAGTCCTGTGCCTCTGCCCATACACCCCAGCTTGTGCATGTTGTGCAGTAACCTTCCACAGTACACTCCCAGCCCAAGGTGACGCTCACACACAACACAAAACTCACACATGGAACACACGCACACACACACAAAGCCTGAGGTGACACAGATGACAGCTCAATTCTGGGTGAGTCAGCTTGACTGTGTCCTTGCCCAGACATGAGAAGGAGGCGGTGTGTGTTGCGCATCATGTGTCTGTGTGTGAGAGTTGGTAGGAGGCTGTGGTGGAGAGAGGTGCAAAGGTGAAGAAGACAGCGTGAAAGAGAGACAGAGGAAAGAAGCGGGGAGAAGCAGCAGGTGACTTTGGAACAGTATGTGTGTGTGTGTGGGTTTTCAGTGTTCAGAAGTAGCCAGCGGGTGACAATTAATACTCTCTCATCTCACAGTGTGTGTGTGTGTGTACATATGTGGCCAAGGAACAACAAACATTATCACTGAGCTCTGAATGACTTGCCCATATCTTGATGAACCAGAAGTCCTCGGTTTTAGGCCTACGGCACATCCACAACATTTCACTGCTATAGAGAGCATACAGGTAAAATACCGTATGGCTGCCATATGTCACATCCATGATGGAATTACTGCGAATATGCGTTACCAACTGAAAAAAAAACATGCTGTACCCCAAGTGGTATTCATGTTGGATTTAGTCATGGTGTGACTTGTGTATTCAATTGAAATTTGTCAGCAGTGGCAGAAACAATGTAAAACAATTTTCAGCTATAATCACACCAATGCAATCTAATCAGAGATATTGTGCTGAAACCCTGTGGCCACTAGTAGCGCCATATAGCAATGCTTTTAAGAGTAGGTCCTTGTTTCGTTTCAATCATGCACATGCACAAAGATACATATGTGCGAGCACGTGTGCACTACACAAATCCCTGCAGCCAGTTTAACGCTATTCAGCTGATTGAATGTTGTTGGAAGTTGCGCTCAAAGAAGCATATCAATGCGCCTGCAAAGGCAGCGAAGAAAAAGGCCACAGGCTAGTAAACCTGGATATACAACTCCAAAGAAAACTCCATAGGTCCCCTTAAAATAAACTCAAACTAATTGCAAATTTTACCAGTGGTGTTGTTCATCATCTAAGAACAGGTTAAACGTAGGAATATGTGCTACCAACTTCTCTTTTCTGCAGTAGAATTCAGGAAAGGTGCACATTTGTGTTCGACCACACACACACTGACAATTAATCATCCATTACAACCTAGAGGGGGATTGTTTCACTCATTTAAGGTAACTTGGAATATGGGAAGACATGGCCGTGACAATGAAACAAGACATTTAGAAAATTAATATATTTTATTAAACTGACAGTCACATCTATTTTGGATCAACCTGCAGTGGCTTTCCTTGATTCCTGCAAGAAAATGTGACGGCATTTTGGCAATGGCGCCTCTTAGCACCCTCACACAACCGCCACAGCTGCTGGCCAAATGCAAACAAAAAGGAGCTATCATGTTAGTTACTGAATGACAAGCAACATCAATAGAGCTTTCCTCTTTGTATCCAGTTTACCACAATCAAAACTAGCTAAAACCAGCGGTACCCACTACATGACTGTAAGTAGTTACGTCACCAAGCCTCCAGCACCACCTATTTCTCGAGGATGCATGAATGACTTTCGCTTTGCCACTTTCTGATGTGGTTGAGCAGTTAAACCACTTGGTCCACTGGATGCCCAACATTTAGGACATTTCTTTTTTGAAATCTCCAAAGATACATCATGTAATAGCTTCTAATAATATGGGTGCAATATAATTCACTGTCACAGAAGAGGGTCACATTCATTGGCTTATTAAGTTTTGAGCCAGCAGTGATTGTTTCCTTCAGGATGACAGCTTGTTTTACACATTGTATGCCTTACAGGATCTGCAGAAATTGTATTTTATTGAATAAGGAGCAAAAGAAAATATAATGTGACAGTACCATATGCCAAATGTGCTTACTGTCTGCTCCACACTGATTTAGCACCTTTTTTTGTCTTTTTTCTCAGTGTCATCACTCAAGCACCATAAATACCCCTAAAAATAATCCACAGCTCATTTTTAGGCTTTTGTTTAACAGCACAGCACTCTATGAAATATAAAGGACACTTCACACACTATGCCAGTCAAAGTCAAAATCACATTCAAAGTACAGAGAGCAGGGGCAATCATTAAAAAAATATTTTTACACTGAGGGTATAATAATGGACGTGTGTCTGACAAGCTTTTTGAAAAGGATAATACACTTGAATGTCTGCTTGGGAATTGTTACCAGTAGATAAATGTGCTGTTTCTAATAATGAATTAGTACATGTCATAAAGTTTTGCCTGGACATAGAAACGCCACAGCGTTATGTGGATTTAGAAAGCATTAACCATGATAGAATGTAGTGATGATGTCATGGAGAGGCAAATCCTGGAGCTGCTTCATAGACCGTAATACAGGGGCACAATGACTGCATGCATGGTGACTTTACTGGGATATGTGGACATTTTCTGCTACTCAGCTGGAAATCTTCAACATTTTAACTTGAATTGGGTGTGACATAATCATGTTAAAATGTTCAGCTTTCGGGCAGATGTAGACTTTACTGCCCAAAATAAAAGTAGGAAAACTGATTTTCATCAGTATTATGTAAAACGTATACGATATAAAGAACAATAGACAGTTAAATGCATCTCGTCCATGCTTTAGTTCATTACAAGGGATAGCCTCATCTCCGCCATTCCTTTAAGGGATTTATCTTGACCAGATGTATATTTAGAAGCAGCTATACCTCTCATCTATTCAGCGCTGTTGTAGAAGAGGGGATAAAAATGCAAGTTTGACATGTGTGAGGTTCGTGAGAGGCATGATTGTTTCTCTCTCTGTCAGCACTGAAGCACTGAGTCACTGTCAGGGCTTTGTAAGCAGTTCTGTCTAAACTATTAACATCTGTGCATTAGTTTGGAGCAGAAAAATACAAACCTGTAAAACTAAAGAAAAGAAGTGGCATATGACATCAGACAATGACTTTTCTGTGCTTTGCCAGTGGCTGCAATCTTTTGCTTTAACACCATCACAAGGCCATTCATGTACTAGTCCTTGCAGGAAAATGGAGGCCCTTGAATCCACCTCAGAGTGTGAATAAGGCACTGTTCAGTCTCTTTCTACACAGTTTTTCATGTAAAGTGATGCTGACTACTTCATGTTATATTAGAAGTCCTGTTTGCTTCATATTTAAATCACATTTCATGGGCCAATATGCAAAACTATTTTCATGTTATGAACAAAACTGCATTACTTTAGGGATTTTATTCTCAACATATTGTACATGATAATACATTTCTCATTGCAGCTTTACACTTTGTCAAGATTAAAAGCACATTTAGTAATCATGAATCATAATTCTAAATTGATGTTGCTTCTTTGTTATCATTTTATTAGTTTGTAAGTAGGGCTGGATGATTAATCGAAAAATAATCGAAACCGAAATTCAGAGCCTATAACCAACGTAATTTTACCAAGTCGGTTATTTCGGTCTTTTAATCCTATTAATATTTCCATGGCCCTCCACTGTGTGTTAATGTACTTTCCCCTTAAAACATATTACGTCCGCCGCGTGTGTAGTCACGTAACTCCGCCCCGTCCAGTCTGCGACATTGAAGCAACATGGAGGAGAACTCAAACACTGAGTCAACTCAGCAACAGGAGCCGGAGCCGCTTGTACCAAAAAAACACGCAGTGCCCGTCGTTTGGACACATTTTGGTTTCAATAAAGACGACACCGAACAAACTCAAGTCAAATGCAAACACTGCAGAAAAACTGTTATAGCGACCAAAGGTAATACCAGCAATCTATTTCAACACCTGGAGCGCAATCACATTACTGAATAAAAACAGTGCATGGCTCAAAAAAAGAGAGGCTGACAATCGCCCAGCAACAAGTGCCTCCACAAAGCAGGTGTCGATAACACACGCATTTACAAATGCTACACAATATGAAAAGGATTCAAGAAAATGGAGAGAAAGAACTGACGCCATTAGTTACTACATCGCGAAGGACATGGCTCCCATAGCTACGGTGGAGCACAGTGGGTTTAAACAACTCGTTAAAACACTCGACAGAAGATACACTGTGCCATCGCGACACTATTTTTACAGTAATTATATTTTACTTTTAAGATGGCATGGCAATATTTACCATAATTTTTTTACAAAACTAGAACTATTTTTAAAAGTTCTTTATTTTCTACATTTTTAGGAAACTTTTTTTTACATTAAAACTTAAATTACTTTTTTATAAGACGTTTTTATTTCATTGTAAAATCTACTGTTGTAGATTTCAGTTCAGTTGTTTGAAATATTTAATAAATAAGCATTAATTGCTATCTGTGTGTTGTTTCCTTATTTTAGAATCACAAAGATAGGATTATGCACTCTTTCATTAGAAAAAATAACCGTGAACATTTTTACAGTATAAGAAAAAAAAAGTAAAATAATCGTTCAATAATCGTAATCGAGGTAACTTGTTCGATTAATCGTGATTATGATTTTAGCCAAAATCGTCCAGCCCTATTTGTAAGTATTGCTAAAACTGTCATGGATCAACCAGATGGTACACCCACTCCTCACAAAATGGCCAGAACTTTAGGGTCTCTGTTTAGTTTAATGTTTTATTTTCAAACATTTCACAAACACAATTATTTTCTTTTTGTTGGCCCTTAAACCATCATCCTTTCAAGCATTGATTTGTGTTTGAAAGACAAAAGGTTGCAAAAAAAAAGATGTCTTTTTGTTTGTTTGTTTCCCTGTAGAGAACAAAGTGAAAATAGTTCACAGCAAGTGATAAATAGGAAGTTGTGACTTTGAAGCTGTTTCCAGCAGTGAGGAGTGTTTCTAATAGCTGTTCAAAGTTTTTTCATTGCATTGTGGTATATGGGAATTTACACTTGCATCAGCATTAGATACATTTCAACTTTGGGGTCAGTGAATCCCCTTGTCCTACAAATTCCAAAGGGTAGGACAGTGATAAACTCAATGTACACTTCCTCCTACTTCCAGTGACTAAAAATGCATTTGGTCAGTGCCTTCTAAACCGCCATCCATCCATGTTATGCCACTAATGAGGGTTGAGAGTTGCAGTGGTAGCAGGCTAACCATAGTAGTCCTGAAGCCCCTCTCACTAGCTTCTTTCTCGAACTCTGATCCTAGGGGATTCCAAGGTGTCACAAAGACTGATTGGATATATAATCCCTCCAGTGTCTTCTGGAGCCTGCCCTGGGTCTATTCCCAGTTGGACGTGTCCTGAATTCCCTACACAGGAAGGCAACTGGAAGGCATCCTAATCACATTGAATGTCCAAAACTGGCTCCTTTTAATGTGAATAAGCAGCACTTTTACACCAAGGAAATTCAAGGTCCTCACTCTGTCCCTAAAGCTAGGTTATGCTCATCGTAGTGCCACAGTGCGAGGGTGCGCAAGCCAAAAATTATGTCATCACTGGTTTGCGTAAAGCCCGAAGGCTCCGCAAGTTGTTGCGGCGCTCGGTCGTGCATATCTGAATCTTTCTAACTATAGGTGCACGCAGGGATTTTATGACATAACTGCCACAAATACTGATGAAAGCAAATAGCTTAAATTAAGAAGTTAAATAATGAATTATTTTTTTGCTATTATTAGGCCTATGTCTCGGAATTTTAGAAAGATGGCCAATTCATTTTAAATGTTTTAAAAACAGGAGATCTTAGAAATCTACATTTGAGCCAATATCTTCTTTCCAGCCAAATCAAATTGTTTGCATGATATTCAACTTTTCGACCTTCGTTTCATTAGAATGCATTTTTATGCATTTTTCAATATTTGACCCCTTTTTCACAGGGATTGGATAAATGTGATACAGTATGTCCATGAATATTTGAGAGTTTACAGTTAATCACAATTGTTTGGTCAATGGCATTTTTCCCGAAACACTCACTGACTTTTTGCTTCATTACGAACAACACCTTATAAATGCCTTTGTGCTTGCACGCCATCTGTGGAGGCCAACACCGCGGTGTCTCGTGCAACAAGGCTTAAGGGTGCGTCCAGACATTAGGGAAGCACCAGATCATATAGAATTAGTATTGGGGTTAGAAAGAGTTTGGATCAGCACATCCCTACCAGACACCCTGTCAAGGAATCTTGTTTTGGTTGCTTGTATCCATATTACTTCCCAAAAGCCTTCATGCTCAGTATCCTCTTCACCCTAACATACAGCCTTTCTGATCCACCTGTCACACTCCGTCACTTGGGCCAGCAACTCCTTTCCACTCTAAAGGCCGCAATCAACTGTTTTCTGACCAAGTACCATGGTGCGAGACATAGAGAGACTGACTCTCATCCCAGCTGATTTACACCCCAATACGTGCTACAAGTCACAGCCGGATCCAACAAACAACAAATTTTCCAAAGTCGTTATACTCACAAACACAAGAGGTTTGAACTAATTTTGCTAGTGAAGACCTGTCTCACCAGCCTGTTGTCCATGTTTCATCCACAGAAAATCATCCCCTATTATAGATGTGTTGACATCTGTCACAACAACATCACAACAACTCCACTAGGAAATAGCCTTACCTCACCTCTACCTTTGAAATAATGTCGCCTTACAAACACACACATGGATAATAAATACATTCACAGACAGACTGCTTGTTAGGGCATATAACTTATTCATAATACTGTCATTATCTCTTTGATCTCATTACACAGTCATCTCAAGTCCCATTTGCAGAGAACAGAGCCTCCCAAAGGTTAAAGCCCCTTAAAAAATTCACCAAAAAAAAGTTAAGCACACACTTGACGTCACACTCTGATTCAAACCCTCGGAGGTTGGCCCAGTCTGCGGATGACACCGTTTTGTCAAAGTGCTTAGCAAGTGCCTTAAGGGTAACCTTTCTATCCCTACTCTCCTTCTTGCTTTCACAATTCTCAGTTCCGCAAGCTTACATATTATAAGTCATATCACAGAAGATTGATACAAATGTCAGTCCAAATATCATACATACTGTAAAATTAACACCAAAGTGTGATTGCATGATCATAGTGTGGGGTTTAGTCAAAAGTGTAATTACTGGGTCTGATTGTGTTGGTTGTGTCTTGCAACTAATCAAAATGTTGATTTGATGCATTTAAAGACTTGCCACATGTAAAAAAAATTGATCTATCTATAAAAATCAATGCTGACTTGACTTTAAAGAATGTTATCCCCGCCACACAATATATAAACAAATCAGCATTTTTTCCCTAAACTTCCACTCTGTAGTCCATGCAGCAAGTGTATGTGTTTGGCACATTACCATGTTGTAGGAACCAGGGTGGCATTTTTCTGCATTGTTGAGCAATCAGCCTTGTTTTAAGACACAAGACTAATTTCTAGAAAAATCACTGCTAAAGTGATCTAACATTTATGACAAATGTGTGGACCCAAAAACAGAGGCAGAGCAGGTGAGGTTAAAACTCACTCTGGCTTGGTCGATGTTTAGAAAATAGAAATGCAACAGGCAGTGGGGGCAAACAGGTCAAAAAACGAGGAACGGGCTATGTCCCAAAAAGGGCTGAGGTCATGAACAAGCTTAATAGAACAGAAACGCTATGGTGGCGCAATAGATGTGGCACATGCAACAGAATGAAAGAGAGGCTGTTTGTGTGCACACTGGGGTTGATGCGGGATAGGCGTGTCTTGAGAAAATGAGGAGCAGGTGTGCAGGTGGGTTTAAAGATCAGGTGGCAGGAAGGGAACAGAGACAGAGAATTTGTCGTTATGATGATTTTAAGAAAACAAGACAAAAAATGATAAAAAAGTTGCAGCGTTTACATTGAGACTAAAAGCTGCAAGCTGTTTTTTTAATCTATTTTCTATTACTCTTTACTGCAAGAAATGGCCAGTGAATCCCATAAAACCGTATTGGCTCGATCACGAGGCAAATAAGCCAGAAAGACATTGTTATTTTCATTTAAATGGCCCTCGACCTAAATAACACAGTCCTGAGAGTCTGCATCCTCATAAACAGTCTGGGCCACTCTGCTCCAGTATCCTGTCAAGAGAGGCAACCAGACACCAAATGAAAATACATTACAGCACATCTTCATGTCTCATGGCCTGCAATTACTACAACCAGTGTGAAGTGCATATTTGGTTTAAAATGTATGAGTGGAATTCACACGGGTTTCAGGCAAAGAGGGGAGGATGAGACCCAGCTAGGGGATGAGATATGAATTTCAAATCCAAATAGAATATTTCATCACCGCTGAGCATATGAATTGGGGAAAGAGAGCCTGTCCACAATTCTTTTCTGAAAGAATGCTTCCACCTCCTTTTGATAAAGACAAAATCTGCAGTTGGGAAACATTATTCCGGTTATATAAATTATTAGACCTCAACACAGCTTTGATATTTTTGGATTGTTAGCACAGTCCAAAATGATCCGGAGAAGACGCAGGAATCGAAAAGGAACCCTAGGAAGTAGTTCTCAGGACTTCAGCACTTAATACAGTGTGAAAACTACTGGCTAATGTGTGATAAGCACAAGTATCCAAATATTATTCAGCAGTGTTTGGGATTTTCTGTCAGGGAATATAATCCTCCACACCTCGAAGAGCTGGCACTGGCCTTGACTGCGGCTCCCTGGTCCTAAAGTCCTCTTGTAGGGTCAAATCGTACAAAAACAAAGATGATACAACAATTCATGAAAAATCTTTAGTGCAAGACTCGACCTGGTGAGAGTGGCTATTAAACACTCATCATGTGAACTGCTTGATTCACGTGCTGTTTCAAGCTATAGTGCACATTTAAGGCACTCAAGTGTTTGACAAAAATAAATCAGATGTATTCAGATGCATTTTTATATCCAGGTCTGCCTTTCAGAGGTGTCCTTGTCATCCATAATAGACACTGATGGGAAACAAAGGACTCTTAAAGGTGCTCTGAGCGATGTTGGGTGACGTCACTTCTTGTTGACGTTCGAAGTATTGTCAAACAAAACGGAGGCTAGCTCGCCCCTCCCTCCTCCTCATCTAACCCCCCCCCTTCCGTGCACTAACCCCCCAACCCCCACCCCCAAATCCTTCTTGTCGGTTATTGGCTGGAACGCTGGAAGACTGTTTATGTTTCGTGGTGCAGGTTGCCGCAGTTTGTCTTTGTTGCCGTTTGTGGAGCCTGGGCTGTCTACAGAGACCGCGTTTTTTTACAGTGTGTTCAGGGGACAGGCAGCTAGCGGATAGTGAGGAGATGTTTGCTGTATGTGACAAAAAATGTTGTAGCCTAAAAAACGTGTGACATCGCTTAGAGCACCTTTAACTTTTTAGCCTATAAATTCACTGTGCTTAATTTAAAACATGAAATGTTGTAGCAGTCAAAGACCATTACTGACCATGATGGAGCTGTTAAAAAGCGCCTGAGTAAACTCATAATGCACACCAACAAACGCACGCATGCACGCACACAAGGAGACTGACACTAATATGGTCTAATTATGCCTCTGTACCAAGGAACCTGCAGCAAGCTGCAGAGGCGTGATGAAAATATTTCTCTTTACATCACTGTGTGTGTGGACCTAGTGAGCACATAGTGTTTCACCCTCACCAAATGCTCCGACTCCGTAATCTGCCTGACAATTGAATGTGTGTGAGAGTGTGAAAAGATTGGTCCTCGCCAGCCCTGCTGCTAATCTCAGATACTTGAAAAAAGAAAACATACATGTGGACCAGTTAAAAATATTGGTTCTCACAAATATAAAGATACCAATACTATGTTTCACCTTTTCCCTTTTCAAGTCTTCCCACAGATGTCCAGTGGGTTTTGAGGTCTGTGGAGGGAGCATCATGCAAGTCATCACACCCTGCTCAGTAGCGCTGTGATGGTTTGTGTATTAATATCGAACAGTCACGGTGCGGGGGTCATGGTCTGGTTCACGCAGACTCGAATGCAGACTACATGGTATGTAGATTGATGCATGTAATGTGTAACCAAAGTTCACAATCACGGATGTAGGGTGTGTGAATGAAAACAAACATTCAAGGGCATCACCCAGATCACTGGGATGATACATGTTGGGTGCTTGAATGTTTGAATATAGACAGAAAGACTCCTATTAATGCCAGAGATGTATAGTAACGAAGTAGAACTACTTAAGTACTAAAAGGCTGTATCTGTACTCTACTGGAGTTTTATTTTGTTTTACTTGAGTACATATTTTCGATGGGTTTAATACTTTTACTCCGATACATTTTTTATGTGCTGCATCGTTACTCGTTACTGTTGTGAATTCCTCACGCTACGGAGACTGTCTAGGTTACAGTGTGTGTAGTTACGGCTACGTTAGTTCCGTAAGAAATCCCCGAGATCGTTTTGCGTTTCTTTTCATTACGGTCGCCTGTTCAGAAGTCAGAGACGATATAAGTTTGTACTCTTTCTATTTAGCTATTGTTAAGCTATTCCTGAGTTGTTTCAGTCTGCAATGAGTACTGAATGTTAACCATTTTACCCTGTGATTTGAAGCTGCTATTATCTGTATTTTGCTAGCTTGCTAACTTTCCTGTTCATCACACGTTTTTTGGGGCTTTAATCGTTACTGTGCTGAAGAGGATGTTCAATTTACTTGCACAGTGTGATAATTTAATTTATTTTTAATATAATATTATATATTTAATATGTGTTAATTCCTTTGGCTACAGCCTTGGCTAAACATTTGACATAATATAAACAATATGATATTCAAACTTTTGACTGCTTTCTTTAATAACTACATAACACAATACTTGTACTTTTACTTTCAGTACTCGAGTAGTACATTTTAAAATAAACCACTTGCAATACTTAAGTACAAAAAATGTTGAATACTTGAGTACTTCTACTTAAGTGTGGTGCTTAAAGAGCACTTCAACTTCTACTCAAGTCAGTTTTTTGATAGAGCACTTGTACTTTTTAAGACTTAAGTCTGGGTCTCTAGTACTTTATACATGTCTGATTAATGCACGTTTTATTTTGTATTGCGCACCTTTGCAAAGTAAGCATTGCTAGAAGTTCGGCGTTGCAGTGACTACTCACATGGCTAGTTAGTAAACTGCTGTGCCTGGCGAGTAAACTGCTGTAGCTGGCGAGCTAATAGCAGAGGAGGGTTAGAGCGCCGGATGTCAGGCTTTGACTCTCTCCTTCTGCTATCTGTGTGTTACCGTTCTCAAAATCGCTTCGTTAAGGGAAACAACAACCTCCGAGCTACCAAGCTATACACTGAAATGGCAAGTGTTTATGATTGTAAAGATTTACAAAGAATATGTTTACGGCATTTACTACTACTTTCTAACAGGGATGTGCTAGCATGTTTGCCCAACGGTTATGGAAAAAGCTTATTACGCAGGGCAAGATAAAGACACAGATGAAAACATTGCTGCTGGCCAGTTCTCCATTGTAAACGGATCACCAGAAACATTTGTTGCAATTCGCATTCGTTGCTGCAAATGGCAACATTTTGGGACCGATTGGTGGGGATTGCTGTAGACGAAGTAAGTTGTGATACATGGTTACGGCGATGCACTGGTAAGCGCAAATTACTTTTAAGCATGAATCCAGCTAATTTAAATAGCTCACGTTACTGTATTGTGTACAGTTAATTTAATATTTGTTGTGGTGTTTTCTTTGCAGGGAATTAGCCATTCCGAAACTTCCAAATGTTCCACCAAAACAAGTTCTTTCCTGAGACTATTTTCCAGAAGCACCATCACTACATCTGGAGCTTAGCGCCACCCAAGAAGATTGTTATTGGTTTAAAGAAATGTTAACAAGCCAGAGCGTTTTTTTTTTTTTTTCTCTCCTATCCTAGAATGTACCTGTGGTGTGTACCTTAATCCAGTGCTAAGGAGATAGGTCGTGCAATGCGGGACTAAGATAAAGGCAACCTAGGTCCACAAATGAAGAGTGAACGTCAATAAAGTAGCTTAACCACAAAGTTCCCATTGATATTTCTTTCTCAATAGTTTGGTATTCTTGCAGTGTCTGTGCAAGTTTATCACATGAATAGCCTCTCTATCTCTCTCTCTCAATAAATCTATTACTCCTGTATTTTGTGCTGAGTCTCTATAAAAAGCACCCACTCACTTTCACCTTACATTGCCTCCAGTCATCTTATCTGCTGGCCTTATCGCTCCCTTGAAGTCTCTGGCTTCAGCCAGTTGCCCCGTTGGCTGAATGCAGAGTGTTTGCACCCTCCTGCTACTGGTTTCAGTCTGGAGCGACTTCTGATGCTGACATTCCAAAAAAGTTTAAAGTTAGGTTTGAATACAATATTCTCAACAGGTCACAATAAGGTTGTAATCCTGCAAGGCTGAATATTTTTGCAGTGGTAATGATTTAGGTCTTGGCTTGACTTGACTGAATGGATTATGAAGAAATAGAAAAAAAACAATCTACTGGCAGTATTTAGTTATATTAATATAGTATGAAGGTGCTTGAGTACTTATGAGAAAATGTGCTGATCTGAGGTACTTGATGAAAATACAAGGACACAGGCTTGTCCCTCCATCAGGCATGCTTTGTTTTCAAGTCACACATCAAAGACCTTTCTTAAAATGAAGCAGATTAACCTCAGATAACCACTGACAATCTCATTTATGCTGCCTGCATCCTGCATGAATGTGTGTTTTCAAAAAGAGAAAGCTGAAGCACTTATACATTCCTGTGACTCCGGCCCTCCCTTGGAAAGAAAGAAAGAAAGAACTAACTCCGGGCCTTGGAAAGAGGGCTTACTTTCGATTCCAGAGGACGCAATTTATATAAAGACTCTTGTGCATACAATTTAGGCTAATGACCGAAACCAAGCTAAAGTAGCCATTTGTCTAAAAAATGCAATGGTCCCTGAACATAATATCAAGTAATTTTGTTACGGAGATAGAGTAGAAGTAAATAATCAAGCCATTTACTTAATTTATGGACTTTTTTAATCAATTCAATGTATCAGCACCAGTGGCATTTGACAGATCTAAGGTTATTGTCCACCAAATGTTTTCCACCAAAATTACTGCGTATGTGGAGATTTTTTAAACGTGGGAACACCCGCTAAAAATAGGCAATATACTCCTTTAACATGTTTAAGTATTGTATGAGTATATTTTGTTCAATGTCAGGAACACACTGGAAAACAGCGTTAGTAGAAATGTCATGATGGTTACTTCTTTTTTATATGTGTTACTTCTCTTTTTTAAACTTAGTGGCAACATGTTTGGAACAATGTTTGAGCGCTGCAGTGTAATGGCAGCTTTTAATGGCAGCAAGCACAACAGTAAACTAAAGAAATCCTGTAACATGTCAGTAAACTTCACACAAGATGCTCATGTTTACCAACCCGACTATTACTGCTGTTAGGGAGGCTATTTATATTTCTTTTCTTGATTCAGCACTACCTGTAGGTGGAAAAATGTACCTGACTCCAGAGCATCATGTGGGCAAACCAAAATGATGCACCTGTTGTTTTTTTTTAAGTTCAGCACACCAGACATGTATAAAGTGCTAGAGACTTGAGTAAAAGTACAAGTGAAGTGCTCTTTAAGTACACAACTTAAGCACACTTAAGTAGAAGTACTAAAGTATTCAACATTTTTTGTACTTAAGTATTGCAAGTAGTTTTTTAAAATGTACTACTCAAGTACTGAAAGTAAAAGTACAAGTATTGTGTTATGTAGTTATTAAAGAAAGCAGTCAAAAGTTTGAATATCATATTGTTTATATTATGTCAAATGTTTAGCCAAGGCTGTAGCCAAAGGAATTAACACATATTAAATATATAATATTATATTAAAAATAACAAATATTAACAAATACTGAAATAAAATGTACAATTATCACACTGTGCAAGTAAATTGAACATCCTCTTCAGCACAGTAACGATTAAAGCCCCAAAAAACGTATCATACACTAGCTAGTAACGTGTGATGAACAGGAAAGTTAGCAAGCTAGCAAAATACAGATAATAGCAGCTTCAAATCACAGGGTAAAATGGTTAACATTCAGTACTCATTGCAGACTGAAACAACTCAGGAATAGCTTAACAATAGCTAAATAGAAAGAGTACAAACTTACATCGTCTCTGACTTCTGAACAGGCGACCGTAATGAAAAGAAACACAAAGCGATCTCGGGGATTTCTTACGGAACTAACGTAGCCGTAACTACACGCACTGTAACCTAGACAGTCTCCGTAGTGTGAGGAATTCACAACAGTAACGAGTAACGATGCAGCACATAAAAAATGTAGCGGAGTATTAAACTCATCGAAAATATGTACTCAAGTAAAAGTGGAAGTAGGAGAACAAAATAATACTCCAGTAGAGTACAGATACAGCCTTTTAGTACTTAAGTACAGTAGTGAAGTAGTTCTACTTCGTTACTATACATCTCTGCAGCACACACACCCTTAAGACAGAAATTAAATTAAACTCACCAAACATCTATAAAAAAGAAGCACAGTCCCATTTTGGGGCTTTATTACAAACATGGCCACTTGATAAAATGCTGGCAATATGCAACGCCTGCGAAGCAGTAGGGAAAAATGCAGGTAATTTCAATAACATGCTACTTTGAGATGCCTTTAACTGAGTGACTCCTTCCTCACTGCCAACCACAAAAAAGCAGGAGAACTTTCTTTCTGAGGCATGAATTAATTGATATATTGTGTGCCTAAATATGTCTTTATGCAACCAGTGGCAAGTATAATTATTATTATGTATCCTATAAATGCCAGCAACATTGATGGTGATACTAATAGTTATACATGACTAATCTGCAGGAAACTTCCCTACTATTGCTTACAGCAGTGGTTCCCAACCTGGGTTCCGGGGACCCCTCAGGGGGGCGGCAAAGATCACAGAGGGGGCGCAAGTCTTTATCTGGTTTGAGGTTGAGGTAAAACAAAAATATGTGCACATGTTTAACAAATTATGCGCAAATCTTTATCTGGTTTGAGGTTGAGGTAAAAAAAAAATATGTGCACGTTTAACAAATTATGATAATACACTAGAATATACAATGTATACAAAAGTTGGTATAAAAACTATATATTTTTGGTTTCACTTAAAATTGTAGGCAGGCTACTTAGTAGGCCAAACCTCCGGGACCTCTTAACCTGGGACCTTGCTGTCATCAGGTCAGCTGCTAGCTGCTAGCTGCTATCTGCTAACTGCTAACTGCTAGCTGCTAGCTGCTAGCTGCTATCATCCCGCCACGGCATCACTGTTTCATGAATGAAACATGGTGGAGAAACGTAAAAGTGCTGATAACTGCTCTCTATCAAAAAAGAAAGTAAGGCTCTATCTCGAGAGTTACCTCCACTTCGGTTTCGGGAGGGGGGGTTCAGCTTTTCTTAGACATAAGTAGGGGGGCGCCAAGGAAAAAAGGTTGGGAACCACTGGCTTACAGTTTCAACATTTCTGTTTTAGCACAGTTCCTCTTCTTGTCCTCAAGGAAGATGACGCAGACAGGAGGCACTGACAGCGGTTGCCCTGGAGGAGCATGCAAAATGTGGGCTGGGAAACGTGTGTCTCAAAACACAGCCATCCTAGCATGATTTGATTGTGCATCTGTAATGTACTGCGGTGCATTTTTGACAAATTTTGACAGCGGGTTGTTAGGTTCAGCTCTCAGCATTGGGACTTGGAATGGCTGTTAGCATTATGACAACAAAGAGACAATGACAGCAATATAAATAATAGATATGCGTGTGTGTGTGTGTGTGTGTGTGTGTGTGTGTATCTGGGTGAGTCTGTTTTTGATTGTGTATATTCCAATATGGAAGAAAACCTCTCAGTCAAGAGGGTTTATCAACCTTTTCCTTCCTTCATCCTAACAATGCTTACTGAGGAGCACATGACTCAACATGCACTAAGGCGACACATTTTGATTGACAAATCAGTCACACAGTGGCACATCAATGTGTCAAGGATGACCTTTACAACACGTTTTGATCAGTGTCTTTAATATGCTAGAAGATTTGAATTAACAAGTGTAAATGGGGCCTTTGTATAGTTTGCATCTGATCGGAGGGTTACATATAAAATACACTGAGGGTGGGAGGTGTGGGTCAATAGGGGACCTAATGCAATTTTATGCCATTTTTTTTTTAATAAGAGATTGAGCCGGCCATTCATGATAGTGTGTCCTCCTTAGGATTTCTTCGTTCATGTATCTACCACCCTATTTCTTTTCTTTTTTTTTCCCAAATGAATTGGTCATGCAATTTGATATGGTTTGACAAACACTAATATTCAAAGACAACTAATTTATGATTTATCAGATGTTGCATCATACCAGCATATGAATGACATACAATGCAACTTTGTGAGCGTGGCAAAGGTCCTAAGTGCCCTTAAGCATGCTCTGACACTTTAATAGATTTGTTTGTCGGTCTATACCTGGAGAGTAAGCAAAATGGATTTCCCATCACACTTTAGCAAGCTGGCTACCCGTCATGCAAATTAGGGACATGTTCCTCCTGCACCAAGCCATGAGAATGAATCGTGCATTACCGTGTGGCGATGCTAAACTACATTAATCTTAATGAAAACTATGTTGCAGGAAAGTATATTGGAGCAACACGTTGCAAGCAGGAGTGGAAATATTTAATGTTGCATACATGGCATCGACTCCATCCCTTAGAATGGTATGTTAGTTGGTGTCTTTTAAATGTATACATTATGTGCAGAGGCTTCTCAAATTATTCAACATTAAGTTTCACATAATGAGGTTGGTTCACTTAAAAGATTCCCCACAAGGACAAATTAGAAAAATGTCTTCACTTTGATGCATTAAACAGTATGCATTGTGCTGTGTATTAGTGTGAAATAATAATACGGTCTCACTAGTGCGCATTTTACTTGCAAATTAGCAATAATCCAAAGGGAGCAATTACTGCATTATTGTCTTCTTGGCTGCAATAAGATTGAGAAATACTTTGCTACAGTATAATGAAAAAAAGAATACAACTACATTTTACCTAAGAGGATGACACATGTGAAGTTGAGAGGGAAAGAGTTTGGGGAGTTTGTTGTTACATGAAAGAAGCAATTAAAACTGACTACACCAACATAATAAATGAGCGAGCTGACACCTCGAGTGTGGTGTTATCTGTATTGTTTTAGATTAATAGCGTCGGCAAACACTTTTCATTTAATTTAACATATCATTTCACTCCTACTTCACAGTGTGTCTTAAGAGAAAGCGAAGAAATGAGGGCGACCCTAAGTGTGAAATTAGTACCAAGACATCTCCTGTCTCTACCGACATGAGAGATGATGGTGTCAGTGATCATGATGGATGTACATTATTCTGATGATCCAGCATGTGTATGATGAGATTGATATGGTAATCTGTGGGAAGAATGAGCTCTTATGTTTGTTCCCCTTCGAAACTTTTGCCAAGTTTAGATTCAAATGCCTGCTCAAGGTTGCAACACAGCCCCCGCCTCTGCATCGATCATTTTCCCTAAATTATAAAGAAACAACTTTCCATCTCTTACACAAGCTGACATCTTGCAGCGCTAAAAGTGAACTTAAAAACATGCTCTGCAGTGTGTGCTTTAGGATTCATGATAATCAGTATTTCAGTCTTTTGGAAGTGTGTTGCAGAATGATCGATGAGGTGGAATACTGCAAAGTGTTCACCAGAATGCTGATCTTTGTGATATTTTGTTTTCTGGACAAACCGTGCAAGAGCTTTAACACCATATTCTCAATGCATCCTCCTCCAACTGTTTCTTAAAGTCAGCATGAACTTGGTGCAACCTCTATAACTCATTGTAGACTTCCTAGATTTGAAAAACTGCTGCCCTCAAAGCATCCTTTTCTTAAATATAAGCATTCGTGTCTGCATCATGTCCCGTGAAATTAGCACGTTTCTAGAATATCCTCTGTGACTGGTTACCTTCCTTTACCCCCTAAATAAGACCAACATGTACAATATCTGCCCTGCAAAGGTGTGATTCAAAATACTTTCAGAGGGTGCTGAAGCATGAGCTAAGAATTGCTTGTCCCTTTGGGTATTACCAGGTTCTTATCACACCCTTTAGAATCATTTTCATTTTTGTACCCATGCAGGTGCTCCGTATCTGCAGCAGTGAGTATGGGATTTTAAACCTCACACATCAGCTATGTTTGGCCCTTGGATTTGCAGGACTCATTTTTGCTTCCAATACCAATTAAAGCTAGTTGGATCAAATTTGCTTCCATTTCAAGCTCAGATTTGCTTTACTTACTGTATGTGATATCTTATATGTTTTAAAGAGCTTTCCAATTGCATCTTACTTGCTATTGAAAGGAAGCATGTTTAGTATTTTTTAGGGCTGTCAGCTTTAACGCGTTAATCACGATGCGATTAAAGGGATATTTCACCGTTGGAAAGATGAATATATCTTTAAATTGGGTCACTTATGTAGTAGAAATGTGAATATTTTTTAGAAATTGGTGGCTTCTAGGCCGAGAAAAGCCAGAAAATGTGTTTTTGGCTCATGTAGATGAAAAATCCCACAATGCACTTGCTTCAATGCTTTAGCATCTACTCCCAAGCCACGCCTACCATTTACAGACAGACAGTGAGACAGTCAACTCAACTTTAGTGTGTTTTATTGTCATTTCAACCATATACACGAAACAACGTTTTACCGTGGCTCAATTGGTTACACAATAATAAATATATGATATATAAATATATATGCTACTAGCATTAGCGCTTGGTGGGCTGTATCACCGAGTATAAAAATTTGTGTGGAATGTAGAATGGTCGGCATTTAACAGTCACAAACTCCACCAGCAGTTAGAAGTTAGTTGGATACAAGCACCCCCATTTCGGCACCACGCAGTCCATTTTAACACAACCCACCTCCACTAGCTAGTCTTACCCGGCGACAGAGCAGACGGCCTGGTAGCTGGATAGTCCGATACAGCAATTGATTCCACAACAACAAAAACACAGCAGTCTCTGAACTTGCGTTGGGAGTTTCGTTGAAGTTGGATGTAGTCCAGTTTGTTGTCTAATGAGCGGACTCTTGCAAGCAGGATTGATGGAACAGGTGGCCAACTAGCGTTAGTTTTCCACCGGCAAACTCGTTCAATGTTCCCCGCTGATGGTGTCCCTTCAGAGGCATCGAGCAGCACCGCTGGTCTCCATAGCAGGCGGGCGAAGCTGTGTAGAGTATTCTGTCTGTAATAAAGTGTCCTGCATATTCTCCGATCTGTACCAATGTATCCCGGTGGTACACGTGTGCGGTAGTTTGAATGCACATAATTGTTGTTCTAAAATTCCCTTCGGGATGAATAAATCTATCTAAAGTTTTGATGCTGAGAAGCCACTAAGCGAGGATTCAAGATGGCTGACACTCGTTTTGGTTCGTGAAATTTCGGAGAATGCCGACAGTCCAACCCCCTATTGGCTATGCGGAAGTAGCTCCTAGTACTGGCTGTAGTCCTTTGCCTCTAGGCAAAAATCTTCCGATGACGCAAAAATCGTCGTTTTACGTCATCGGAAGATTTTTTTCCAGACCCACAATACAGAGATCTCTGGTCTCAGGGGGACATGAGGGAGGGAAGCACGGTCATTCAAAAATACTACCGTGTTTCTACTGAGACAAAGCTTAATGCTAAATCAGTGAAGTATCCCTTTAAGGGCCGAACATAACGCGTTCACATTAATCTCATGCCGCCATTTATTAATTTATTTTACACTTCACTCGGCTTCGCATCGTGCCTAACAGGCTACTATTTCGACCCTTTGCCGCACCTTTACTTATCATCAAGCTGCCATACTTCTTCGTAACACATCCTACTGCTACAGGCATGATGGAGAAAGACAGCAGCAACACAATTATGAATGGCGCTTTTTATTTTCCAAAACTCCCGGACAGCTCAGTAGACAAGTCGAAAGCCATATGCACATTGTGTAAAGCCGAATTAAAATACCACCTACGAGCTAAGCATAGTACAGTTAACGTGACTCAGGTTGATGCTAGTGGGCTCAGGCAAAGCACTATTTTGGAGAGTGCTACTTGCCGACCTGTTGATGAAACCAAATCCCAAAAAAATACTACAGCTCTTGCGAAATAGGTGGTAACTAACTGCAGACCTGTCAGCATCGTAGAGGACTCGGGTCTTAAAGACGTACTACGGTTGGCATGTTCTGACCCGTCTTATACATTGCTGTCGAGGGGGACAGCAGCCCCACGCATATACAGCCTGTACGACACGGAGAAAGCAGCCAAACTGGAACTGCTGCAAAGTGCAAATGCTATCTCATTAACTGGTGATCACTGGACGTCAGTGAGTAATACAAATTATTTAGGAGTTACTGCACACTATATTGACTCTAGATTCAAATGTGTGACTAGATTCACACATTTTTCTTTTGTTTACAGTAAAATAATAAACAAATACAAATCTTAAAGTCAAGTTTATAAAGTAACTTTCTTTGCATTCATTTGATTCCCAATCAAGATACACTGGTAAGAATGGCTTTCCATTGTTAATATGTACTTAAATCTGAAATTTGAAATGCGAAATAATAGAATTTTAATCATGTGATAAAACATGTGATTAATCGCGATTAACTATAGAAGTTCAGCGATTAATCACGATTAAGAAAAAAATAATCGTTTGACAGCCCTAGTATTTTTGTATTACATATGCTCATATGAGACAATTCTGCAGCGCAAACATCCAGTGCCAATTTTTAGGATAAAATCAGGAAGTACCACATGCTGTATTTAGCAAGATGGGAAGATGTGTGTGTAGCCAGCTGACTTTCATGCAGAAAGTGCAGAACTTTGACTTTTTAATTAATAAATTTACTAATTAACTTTTTTCCTGTTTTAGTTGCCTTAACTTAAACCACACCTTAACCACACTGTGGCTAGCGACAGAAATTTGAAAAGTCATTAAATGTGTTAAATGTTAAGCATGCCATCAATTTGTTTATACGTTCACTTAATTGAAAAATAAGACAGTTCTAAAAAGTATGACCCTGCAGATCTCAGAGTTCAAAACTTGTGTAGGCCATATTAAAGAACGTGCCCTATAATTAAGTAAATGTGCAATCAAACTAGATATTATGTTAAGTATGTGGGCGTTTGTGTGCAAGGTCAATCAATCTTCTAACAACAAATTCTATGGGGTTTAGCTTGTTTTCATTCTCTTAAAAAGAGGATCCACATAGAAATGTGTCACTACTGCATCAGAAAAGAAGTATCACTATAAAATCATTATAATGTACTTGTATTTTCTTAACCTTGCTAGCTGCAGGTCTACACATACTGTATGTACATGTGCTGCATTCTTAATGCTGTTTCTTACTTATGAGGATACTGAGGTGAATTAATTCTACGTCCTGCAAGCAGCATGGTCCAGAGGCGGACTGGCCTTTGGGAGGTTCGGGAGATTTCCCGACTGGCTGGTTCACATTCTGGGACGAAGCGGCAGTGATATTTCAATTTTAAATGTCAGTTACATTCATGGACGTATAACAGGTGACAGTAAGTCCCTCAGCAGTGAGATAGGCTGGCCTGGCTTTCTCATCCGCAGACAGTGCAAAACGGAGCTCTGGCCCGCCGTCAGACTGGGCCGATGTAATACTGTCAATTTAAAGGGGGGATCCGTGCGGCTCGAAGGGCCCCTCCCAACTTGGACTGCTTCGCGTTTTGTTAAATCTGATTACCTGGTCAGTTATTTCCCTCTGAAGTTATGATCACAGAGAAAACTGAAAATGTCAAAATATCCTAAGTTGAAGATCTTTGGCAACATCAGATACTCTTAATACCACAAAGGCTGTATTAGTTTGTCTTTTCTGTATTACATTATGTAGTATTTATTATTACTATTAAAATTACTGGGCCGAATATTTGTCCCAGTACATCCCTGATATGGTCATACGGTAGCAGAATACGTTACACACAATACACTGAGCCAGGGGAGATCACTCAATTCAAAAAACATTCCAATTCATCTCAACACTATTATTTCTGTAGTTATGTATGCTTTGTGATTCTCCCAGCTATTTTTCTCCCACTCCCCTGGCCTTTTCTGTTGTGTTTCTTTCTCAGAGTGTTTTTCCCCCGGCGGAGCAACAGTGCAGCAGATTACCAAACACAGATTGCATTGATTGCAGGGACTAATTGAAAGGAAAGCATCCCTGTTGCGGAGTGCATCTGCTTGCCTGTGCAGAAATGGGCATCTGTGCCCTACCTCACCTCATCAGGCAAAGGAGCCAAGAAACCTCTCTGCCGTCGACCACTTAACTCAGTGCTCAATCACACTTTGGGAAGACTCCTTTCAGATGAGGCGACAGAGCAGACAGACGGTGTCGACAAAAACCCACCCACCCTCCCATGTTCAACTAGAGAGACCACGGGGGAAATCATCCACGAAGACGGATGGAAATTCAGCAGAGCAATTGATGCACTCCTCCGTTTGGCTGGGACAAGATCTGAGGGACTATGAAACACTTGTGGAGGAGGAAGTGGAAAGAGAACGAGGCCTCGGCCGCTGTTGCTGCCTCCGCCACTTTGCACAATTGCTCGCTGTGCTGAGTTCTGTGGATTGGCACTGATTGAGGAGCAGCATTTAGCATATTGAGCATTTTGCAGACATCAGTTACGAGCCACTCAATTTCTACGACAATGATGCGTTTGATTGAACATCTGGGTCGGAAATTGTCTCACCATTCGCAGATAACAAACACAAAATTACAAAGTGCCAGTTCTTGAATCCATAACACTCGCAAGAAAAAATAGAAGGTCACGCAAGCCTCTTTTTAGTCTGATTGAGTAATTTTCCACAGCACTATTGAATCCTCTGTGTCTAATGAGGTTAAGGATTGTCTGCCTGTCCCCTATTCTCCACCAGACACACAGCTGGAACATGTTAGGGGAGCCAGTGATCAGATAATCTTTGGCTTGATATGTTTTGAGTCATCCACAGTTTAAAGAATGGGGTGACGACTTCCTTAGCCTTACAAGGGCATTATCTTTGGTCTGTACTGTTAATGCTGAACCAGTTGTTAAGCCCCTGCAGGGATCCATGTGGCTTTATTTTCATGCCTAACACCATCTTAAGGAAGGAACAATTGGGCATGGGATTTACACTGTGCAATGCCATGAATTTTAATACTTAAGATAATAGTGTTGCTGCTTCTGTTGCCGTTTAAAGATGTCCTGCTTTAGTATTGCTGCTGCTAAGGGCAGTCGTGCTCCGTGGCTCATGAACGTAGGCGCTCATTTGCATGCAAATCTCATAATGTGCAAAACTGCTGAATAAATGAATTACAGGCATTCAAACACACATTACTTAAGGATTTAGACAGTTGCCAAACTGATGCCCTGGGTTTATTAGTCATATGTCTTACTTTATGAGTTTGGACAGATGGTCTAGGTGTTGAGGTGTGAGTATAGAGGTTTTGGAAAGGTGACGGCAAATTTTTTTTAGGGGACTTGAAAGTTGACTTTGATATGTTGGCTAACACAATCAAGCCACAATCCGCAAGATGTCACGGCGAGAATGTCGGCATGCCGTTAGTGTCAGTACAGGGAACCGAAAGTGTGTGTGTGTGGGATGCTGAGGACGAGTAAGAGTGTGTCCATCCAGTCTTTATACTAAAACTTCTTTGGAGTGAACTACCATGGCCAGAAGGTGAGCACATACTCTTTCATTTTCTGAAAATGATTTTAATTAATCAGTATTTGTATCTGTATTTATATTATAATGTACAACAACATCAAATCAATTATCTAAACACATTTATTTTCTGCTTTCAATTATTCTCTATCACCATTTATACTCCTCATAGGTCTAAGTTTTGCTGCTCACAAAACATCTTTTAACCCCTGTACCTCAATTGATCAAATAAAACATTATTTGTGTTTGAATCCCACCTTCAAAAGGAAAAACAGAATCTAAATATAAGCTGTGACTGTTAATGGAAATGCAGGATTTTAACAGTGGGACAATAACATTTGGGCCATATTGAACAATTGTCCTTTAAAAACTGGATGCTGTGTATATAATGGTAGATGAATGTTAAAATATTGCACAATTAAACAAAAAAAAACAATAGGTTGTGTTTATTATGGGAAGGGGTCCAGAGGAAAATATTTGGCTAGAAGTCCCCATGAAAAAGATGAAAAGGATTTTATTTTGAAAAACTATCTGCCGAGACAGCCAAGATAACTTCAGACAGTCCCTAAATTCAGCCCAATCAGTTCCTGTCTATTGCGAAGCCATGCAATGTGCCAGGCTTCAATACTGTATTAACTTTGTAAGTGATTAAAGAGTAATTGCTGAATGTCTGAATATTTTACATAAAACCATCTTAGCTACAGTCTGCAAATATCACTGCAAATATATGGATGCTGTCGGTATCTTTTCATATGCAAACAATGCTTTTGTTCTCATTTACACCCCTATTCCAAATGCCATTTAAGTGTCAGCACCACCCCGTTTGAGGTAAACTGGGTATTGGCCTTTACTGACCATTTGCACTTCAGTGGGTGTCCCAGCAAAGAACAGCAGCAAGTTGCGGGCAGCTCAGCAAGAATTAATGATACCAGGGGAAAGGTGACAATTGGCGAGAAGGTGTCTCCAGTCCGGACAGCTATGGACCCCTTGAGACAGTCTAGATGAGTCAATCCTTCATTTCTACAGCCAGGAGAAAGGAGAGGATAATTGCTCTGTTCTCATGGCTGCTTTAAATTGCTTTGAGAGATGGAGGACAGTCATAAAGCCAGGAGTAACTAACCACCTTGGCTCTGACAAACGCCTGGCGTCAGACTCTGAACATGTTGTTTTTCTCTTGTTTATTCTGTACTAACCCCAAACTGACACAATTATGGACATTTTATCATGTATGCTTACTGAGCTAGGTTGCTTTTAAGCTTATTAAATATGTACTTTTATAAGTACTTCTCCATAAACAGTTATTTTTAAATGCTGAATACATAAAAAAACAAGGCTTTGTCTCTCTGCTGGCAAACAAAAGAAAAGTGTTTCTCAATTGGTCAATTCACGCCTCACATTTGCATTAGTCTTTTTATAATCATGTGAAAGGAGGGGCCTCTCTGCCTTTGTCGGTGTGTGAAATGTGCTTTTCCTTGCCATGCCAAAGTAACACTTGTTGATTCACTGCACAAAGACTGCAAAAACAGCTGAGTCAAGCCATGTTGCTTGTTCATAATGTGATCTGATGCACCTGTATTAACACTATTACTGTTTGTTTGACCTGAGGAATGTAGGGGTCGCAAGGCAGGACATAAAACCACATGGTGAAATAAAAATACTACACTGGAAATAAACAGAGTATATGTACTGCAGTGTACCAGCTGTGCAGGCCTTAACAGATTTCCCTCAGTCTGTGAATGTGATGGACATAAGGAAACAACAATAAAATGTCATCTGCATATCCTAATGAAGAGAATATAATAATATAATATGCTGCCACATCTGCCTACAGTATGCTAAACGACAGCAAAAAGCAACCAAATATTGCGAGCAAATGACACCATGCATGCATTACTGCTGCCGATACAAGATCACAGAGAATTTTGGGATGATACACACACTCCCACAAATAATGTTTCCTACCCTTCAGCTGCTGCCACTAACATCAAAGCGAGCTAGTTGCTGTTGCTCAGTGTGCTGTCTGTAGCTGGTTTAGTGTAAAGAATGATAGTGCAGAAGACGAGCACACATGAACAGCAAAAATTTGTTTCATTAGTATGTTTGCAACAGTGTCATCCTTTTACAAAATAGAATATGCAAAGAATAGCCCAGAGTGTGTGAGAGATGTGGTTTACTAGATAGCACTAAAGAGGGGTGACATAAGTAAAAGGAATGACAGGATTGAATCTAATTAAAGAAGTAGTTTTTGCCTGGGGCATCTCGACGCTGGACAGAAATAAAATATACATGAGCAGTCTCTCTTCTATTTTGGGTTTGGGACTCTAAATAACCTCCTTTTGCTCTGAGATTCTTATATTTTAAGAAAGGGGGCATTTTTTAATTATTGCTAACTTACATAAATGATGCAGTTTAAAGACGATGCGTGATGTAGTTTAGATCCAGTAGACTTAAAATATATTTGATTAAACAGGTAATTGTGTATTACTGCTTGAAACTGGTGTCTTTTTCTTGATACTATAATTTTCTATGATGGTACTATGTTTCTGCATATATTCATTATTTTAAAATTAAGTTGAATACCTTACACCAGAGGTTGACAACCTTTTTAACAGGAAGTGCCATTTTAAAATGTTCTTGTTAATCAGTGTGCCATATCAGCATTAGGCCTGCTATCATCTACCGAGCCTGCTCAGGCAGTGTTAGTTTTTTCCTTTGCGTCACATTCTGTGAAAAAGGCCGTGAGTACAGTCAATCAGAGACAGAGTAGGGCGGGTCTTCGCCTAATGTGGATGGGAAATAAAATTCAAACAAACTACCATAAATAACTGTCTGTGTTCCTGCCAATTGTTGTGATCGATTTCATTTGACAATGGGATGAGAGGACACTTTTCCAAAAAATCTCTTGCACACTTATTGCTAGTGTGCCATTGGTTGAGCTACCATTGGCACGTTGGCTTAAGGTTGCTGACCCCTGCTATACACTCTTGAATGCTTTAAATATTCAATGAATTGCCATTTTTTAAGCTCAACTGTTAAAGTTAAAAGCTGCTCTGGATGGCATGCTCCTTCATTTCTGTAAACACACACTCTGTAGTTCATTTTGACTCAATCCCACATACACTGTAATCTAATGCGCTGGATGGTTACACAGAACCATCTGAAATGCCATCATTGGAAACGGTTTTGAAAAAGGCAATACCTGACAGGTGATTGAATGAACCATCTGTCTATCACGGCCCCCAATGTTGTTTTGAACGAACAGTCCCGGCCATCACACACACACAAACCACGTCCATAGCTGCCAGTAGAAGCCGATTGGTTTGGTAAGTTGGTAGTTCAGACACAAACGCATTACTTGAAGCCTGACGAGATGGATTTTCGTGTGATGTGTGATCCCGCAATTCTTGCATGATCTTGTGATATCGCGAGAATCCAGCTGCCGTGCAAGGTAACATACAATGTACTGATGCCATAAATACTCACTACTGTGAATTAATCCATGGTTGGAAATAGTCCCAAGCAAATGCACTATTGAATGCTGTTTGAGTAGCATTACCTAAAAGCTACAGAACCCAGCTTTTTTAGGAAACTAGATTTAAAAAAAAAAAAAAAAAAAAAACTTTGAGCCATAAATTCCCAGTTACTGGTCAACACATACATAGTACATGTTAGAGCTGCTCCCGCTTTACTCTCTGTAAATATTCAAGTAACCCAAGCACAAAACTTTTTTTGCAAGCTAACTTTCTCATCCATCAATAATGTATTCCATCCTGAAAATGAAGCCCACAAGAGTTCCTCCAATGGTGTCTGTATGCTTTAATAAAAGAGAGCTTTTTTATGTTGTGGGTTAAGAAGACAAACGCACATTTTCATGTGAAATTTATTCCTAGGACTGGGGCATTTCACTCGGTACAAACTGCAAAATGGATTCTCCTTGTTGTTGTTGTTGCACGGTTCACAGTCACGCTTTGAGGAAAGTAATCAACATTTTAAAAATGTTGCTGCTTGTTCCAAAAAAAAAATATACTACTTAGTGAGTTCACAAAGTCACATGCTGATGTGTTGCACAGCTTTTCTGAATGCTGGCATCCAGATGAGTGCCTCTGAGGTTTCGCTCGGGTAGTTGCACGCAAACAAACATACATTTAATATGAAACAGACGCACACAAATGCCCACAAATAATCAATCAAGAGCAAACAATCTTTAACACACACACACACTTTTTGTCTTGTTGGGACTGGCAACAAAGCCTTTAGCGCGCGACAGCAGTAAGTGATGGATGCTGCGATGTTGACAGGAGGAGTAATTATGCTTTGTACCATGGTTCCCGGTATGGGGGCCACCCATCACTCTCCATTACGCCCCTGTGTTGTGGCAGCCTTCCACTTTGTTTAGCAAATGAAATGCTTTTCCACCTGAGTGCTCTGGAGAAATAAGGAGAGGCGTAGTGGGGGTGCATGTCATGGGATGCAGGAGAACAGGGGTGAGCAACAACACCCACAGTATATTTGTGTAGCAGCCTGAGTGTGCTGGTGTAGGAGATTTAGGGAAACAGATAAGGGGAAAAACAAGTCTTAAATTGTGTGTTTTCAGAAAGACAATACAATGTATCACTGATGTATCTGTCTGATTATGAATGGATCCGGTAAGAGCTGCAGAGCAATAATTTCAAACCCATTTTTTTGACTTTGAGTCTCTTTCATCTATGTTTTCTTTTTATAGGTTGCTTTTATTTCAGAAACATCAAACAGAAACGATAGGGTAGAAAATGAATGGAACAATTATAGTGCCGCATTTGATGCAACACATTATTACGGATTGAAAAATTTAGCCTCCATCCTGTCTATGTAATATAAAGATGGTGTTGTTTTCTTTTAATGTCTGTCACATTGCAGCATGTGTATTGTCATAGCCTCTGAAATTAACTACAAATGGAGGGGTAATGAAATAATTTTGCTTGGAATACAGCCAGTAGAAAGACAATTCTTACTTCTTGAAGAATACATAATAAACATGTCTGTTTGTGCTGCAACGCCTGTAAAAGTTGTGAGATAGCGTGTTTAGACCGGCCTGTTTTCCTCATCCAGCTTGGTTGGCTTAATAAGATTTCCGCCACCTGGACCCTGAAGGTATTATGAGCAATGATTGGCAGGACTCATTATTGATATCAATCATCATTTCCCTACGCACATTAGAACCATGTGTATAATCAAGCCTCTGGCCAAGGTCAAAATTATGAAATCATTAAGATCTTTTCCATCTAAATGACAAGACTAATCACTGCACTTTGCAACTACTGCATAGTGTGTGCACTTATCTGTGCGTCAGTAACCTTGTGTGTGTGTGTGGACACATGCACATGAGTAAAGTTCTACTTGTACCGTGATTAATCCTTGCTGTTGTGGGTTAATAAGAGTAATTTGGCCCTGCGTAATGTCTCCAACTTCGCCAAATTTAATGGCGTTATGATTTTATTATGCAGCTTGTTTCTCTCAAGCCTGTTAGGGGATGAAGGAGCTGTGTAGGTCAAAGAGAACACACAAGACCGAGTGGCTATATTTAGCCGGAGAGTCTATTTACCCCGGCCCTGTCATTGAGGGAGGAAAAGTTTGCGATGTTCTTGATGCAAATAGCCTCATTTCTTCACTCTCTGCTCCACTAACCAACTAAATCCACAAGATGCAGGAAAGCCTCAAGACCTAGTTAGAGTAAGTGAACGCTAGAATACATTTCAATACGAATGGTTCCATTTAGTCCATTTTTGACAGGCTGAGCATAATATTATTTAGAAGCGTGGTTGCTAGATAACAGGAGAAGGAAAAAGCACCGGGGCTTCCAAATATGCTGTAGAAAGTGACAGATATGTGGTCTAACTTAATAGGGTTTACTCTTCAGAAGAGGGAGGTTGAAGAATCATTTGACAAGATTATTTCCTGATTGCCGTTAGATTCGTATCAGCTTGCCGGACTCATAACAGATACACCACCGTAAAATAAATTGGTTTCTACGAACCATAAACTGTAACATGCACTTAAAGTATCAAATTCAGCACTTCAGCTGCAATATTTCATTCAAACGCTGAGGCCCAAATGTCATTGGACCCTTGTCCGAATTATAATGAGGGTGACTTGGGTAGGATTTGGCACAGTTTACAAGATCTCGTGAAATATTTGGAATTTTTTTACATTTTTAAACCCTGGTGTAAAAACGTTTTATTAAAGGAAATGGAAACTATAATGTTTGCATTTGCTATGCAATTCAAAGTATGTTTTTGATAGCATTTCATGCTCTCTTTTAGTCTTCAGATGTCCAATGTTGGGTGGAATCTGTTTTTATGATTTGGCTTTCTTACTTTCTTTTATGTTCATTTTATTATTATTATTATTTATTATTTATTTTTTTTGGTATTTCAATAAATAAAAAGTATATATGAATTAACAACATAGTAAAACCTATTTTATATACTTCTGTGTGAAATAAATTATTTATTATTATACTATAAATACTGAGTATTTTCACGTTTTTATTAAGAAACTTGGTGCAAAATAAACAAAGCGCAAGGATCAGAATATAGCCATAACTCAGTTCAGCTGCTGGTTTTTCGACATTGACATAGAAACAATATATAAATGTAGATATGATAGACATATTTACATGGAGTTTTGATGCTACATTTACATTACGCTGACTTTTAAAAATTTTGGAAAGGAACCAGGCTTGCTGTTTCTCCCTGCTTCAAGTCTCTATGAAAAGCTCTTAGCATGCTTGATTCAGTGTACAGTTCTGAGCGTGGTACCCATATTCGCATCTAAATCTTGGCAAGAAAGTGATAGAATTTTTAAAAAATATCTAACTAACTAATCTTGTTTCTGCTCTTTCATCAGTCTGTATTGTGGAAGCAGATGCCATGCCACTGGCTGTTGTCATTGATGATTGGCAATTCAATGAAACCTTCTCTCATGGAGCATAAGTGCTTCTTGTTACACACAGTTACAGTGTTATACTGGAAGCTACTCAATAAACCTTCAACCAGTTTTAGAGCATTTTATACTTATGGTTATGTCTTTTTTCTAAATGCATTATAGTGAAAAAAAGCCTATTTAACAGCCGGCACTCAACATGGCAGACTAATCAGGCAGATAAAATGGCAACTGCAACCTCTTAGTTGCTACCAAAACACCTGTGGTGTCGGCATTGCCGCTAACAAACTCAACAGCTATTCAGTGCTTTGCCAGCAAGGGAAGACATACATATCAGTCACACAGTGATGTAAGCAGCAAGTGAAGCATTTTAGTCGAGTCTGGACTCTTCCAAACAGTGGACAGGTCAGTGATAAGTGTAAAAAAAGTATGTTTTCCTACTTGGGAAGGTCTGCTGTTTCCTGTCCATCCTACTGATAGGTTGATCTTTATGTGCACACCATCAAGTCATTGATGGGTCAAACCACAAGGTAAACATCTTTATATACCCCTATGGACGTCTGCTTTCTCATGACAGGTGAAATACTGACAGTCAATGCAGGGTGAGCAGCAGGTAGACATTTTGGACAGTTCAAAAAAAACAACACAAAAAAACAGTAAAAGCTGTCCTGTTTCCTCAGCTCTAGTTGTAGTCTCCAGGCCACACATACTGTGTATGTGTGAGTGAGTAAATGTCTGTCAGGCAGTTGTCACACCTGGGATTTCACTGCGTGTTCTGTCAAAATCCACCAAGCCGTTGGCATTTTAACAGGGCCTGTAAGTTAGGTTGTAAAAAAGAAATAAACACATTTAACAGTATTGCAACACCTATATAACAAACTTATTTGCAAATCTTATAAACCTGTCAGAGTTGTCAATGTGTGGTTCCTGAGGGTTCTTCTGATGAAGTAAATATGAAATGTCTGTTAGCAATATATTGTAAAAACATACCAGATAGGGCTGCTCGATTATGGAAAAAATCTTAATCGCGATCATTTTGGTTAATGAATTCCCAATTATTTACCACGATTACTCATTGATTTTTGGAAAGATGTTGCATTTATTGAAGTTTAAAAAAACACCTTGAACTGTGAAATTTCCCTTAATACTTTTCCTGTTTGTATCTTGTTTTTTTATTTTTTTTTTTTTTTTATTATTTAGAACACAGGACAAGATAAGAAAACTTAATGCGCAAAACAATTGTTTTTCTCGATTATATTGTTTTTGCGATTGTTAGGAGCCTAAATCGTAATTAAAATTAATTAATTACACAGCCATATGACCATATATACAAATATTAACTGTCTTTACTAGTATTTCACATGAATACCTTAGATAATGCATATACTACAACTTATACAATACACTAATTCAAAGATGTTGAGTGGGGCACTTCTTTGGCAGCTGATATCTTTAGAAATTATCAGCGGTTTGTGCCAACTGGAAACAAAAACAAGGACTTAAATTGATAGCTAATGCAGCAAATAAACACAGCTGTAAACAATACAGACTAATAACTAATTATTAAGTTCACTTCGGCTGAATCCAAATTTAATCCTTACTGTCTCACGTAAAAAGCTGTTAAAAAATACAACAGACGTTTACCACAGCATCTTCACTACCGGCTGCTGTTTAATCACTAGCTAATAGAGACTTAACGACATAACAACAAGAGACACGCCGGCAAGGCCAAACAGAGCACCATCTTTGTTCCAGATGTCATTAACCTCACCATTTCCATTGTGCAGTGCATTGTGGAACAGCGACAGTCAATAATTCAACTATCTTAATATGAATGCTGTAATTTTTAGGCATATTTCACGTTATTTGTCCCGTGTTTACTGCACGCATCACTTAAAACATGACTGCAATTATGTGAAGTTAAAAGCCCAGTAATGCTAGCTGTTTAACTTTACCCACTGAAGCTTAACTTAACCAATGAGATCGTTTTCTGCCTGCAGAGGAGTTCAGGCTCTAATCATTTGTCTTGCTGAACTACTTTTTGGATATATACTTACCTAAAAGGCCAGAGCATAAATTAAGATTCACTTTATAATAAATAATAATAATAAACTAAGCTCAAAGCTATTTCTTTGCTAGACTGGAAGCTTTTTAAGCTAATTTGAAAAAGTCGGACCTCTCGCGCCCTGCTTACCTATTCATTACACATATCTCGAATGCTGGGCCAAGTCTTTTTGATATGGAGTAGTGGGCAGAGCACCTGCTTTCAGTGCAGAGAGGCAGCAAAGCCTTGCTTCATGCCCGAGTCAGTGACTATGCAGGCATGCTCTTCTTTCACACTGCACACCCCTGGCTTGTGTCTCATCATTTTAGCCTAGATTCTAGCCTCCTTCCTGCTGCATAAACACCCAAATACAGACGGACAGACGCAGCAAAGGCTGCAATGAGAGACAGATACAATGTAAACACACAGCTCTTGGTATCGGTTCTGTGCACTCACAGGTTTAGCCTCACACCCCAATGCACTGTGAAGCATGTAAGCCAGGCGTGTGTGTGCATACACGTGCAGAGATATACCCCCTCGGCTCCGGCTGGCTCAGCGCTCTGATAGCACTGGAGACAGACCAGCGCACCTCACCCGCACAGTTCTCATCAGTCGGGTATGTTAAGTTCACAGGAGCAAAACACTTCCTCCAAAAAATTATCCCGCTGTGTAGGAAATGTTATCACAGAAATATGCGCTCCAAAAGCATTGGCACATGCCCCGGAAAGACCTGCAATAGGAGCTGAGTGTGTGTCCTGGTCCCTCAAGGGTATCTTTTGAAGTGAAATCCATTTTACATTTATGCAGGTCAAAACCCCAACGAGCGACTGTAGATCACTGTAACAATGTTTGCCTTTAACTACAGTTTAAAGCCTATACATTTGGCATGTGTAAATGTCGAATATTTAATCCCTCTAATTACAGTTTAGCTACTTTGTACCGAGCCAAAACAAATGATATTATACTGAATAAGCAGTTAAAAGGAAACTGAGAGACACACTCAGTGTTTCCCACAGATTAGAAAGCAATTTGCGATACTTTTCAATACTCATCTAGATTGAAGCAGCAAACATTCAGTGTAAGAGTAACAAAATGACATAACATTATTTATAATACGTTTATTTGATTCACAGCTGCTACATATAGTGTTTTGACCTCAATAACCCAACTGCACTTTACCGCAAACTTGCGACTAGTTTCTAAGGCAGGCACAATCGCTTGTTTGCTAAGAGTCGGGTCGGGACAACATTAACACACTGACAACATTGTATTCAGAATATAAAATATTTGTATAGCACTTTTTAATGTGTGATTGTGTAAAGGTGTTCACGAGATAGATACCAACCTTACGTTAACTTGTGAATTTCGCCAGCCGTCTTCTCTCATTTATGGAGACAGACAGTGTGTGCATGGTGGGAGGGGCTGTGTGTGTGTGTGTGTGTGTGTGTGTGTGTGTGTGTGTGTGTGTGTATGTGAGCGAGACGCTAGTGAGAGAGAGACGGAAGAGAGCAGGGAAAGGAAATGCAGCTGAACGTGTTTTAAATAGTGTTTAAAAAAAAAAAAAAGAATAACGAAACGCAATGTGTGGCGGCCGGTGTTGATAGTGCAGCGCACCACCGCACATTAGTCTATGTGTGGGAAACACTGAACACTATAGCATGGATCTCTTTAGATCAATTAAATGTTGTTATAAGAAAAAAAGAAAATCAATCCACAGGAAAAAGGCTAATTCTATGGACTACTATGGATACAAACAAGTTGACCTGTTAAATTTCACTGCCTGCGGTTGGTTATTCCACATAATTCATGTGTACAGCAGAGACACAGACATGCATGCTCCTTTACTACATCATCACTGATGAGACTAAGGGTCAAGGGATTCTCTTGCTCCCACAACTTAAATAAGTTCCACTGACAGAGAGAGGTAATATTGACTGAAAATGATGCCCATAGGCTGGATAAAATTGAGTGCAGATGCTCACGATTCATCACGTCAGATCGGCTCCCTTGGCCTGACAGTCAGAGCATGATATCAATAACACGCACACACAACACAACATAAAACAACACACACACACACACACACACACACACACACACACACACACACAACTGCCAGGAGTGAGTAGCACCAGAGGAGCTACTGTATTATGTCACAGGTTGTCTCCCAACGCTCTTTTAGTGCTTTTCTACACTTGAGATATTGACAAGTATATACATGTTTTAATGATGCTGCTAGTGTGCTAGTTTGCTGAGGTTGATACATTTTCGACATGGACTCCATGGGCCTGTTGCACAAAACCAGGATAAGGGATTAAGCTGGGATATTCAAGTTATCCTGGATGAATTTAGCCTTGACTTGGTTGCACAAAAGCAGAGGCACCCAAGTTACCATGGAGATTTATTCTGTGCAGCTAGCCTGCTCCTGACCAGGCTAACAGCCAGGATTTATTAATCCTGGAGCCTTTTCTGATCACTCAGCAGTGGTTTAACCTTATTATTATTATCAGCCTGCATTAAAATACAACAGGTGCATATTGCTGTTCAGTAAAGCACTGTTCTATAAAGTTGTGACCATTATTTTTTCTTATAATTATTCATGTGACAGTCATTGTTACAGTTATATTGCTGTATGAAAACTGCTATTCATATTGTTAGAAGTTTGATGAATGTATTACGGCAGTTGTTGAGATAATTAGAAAAGGCTGATACAGTTACAAATGTGTTTTAAATGAAGTCAGTGATGAAAGATAATATATAAAGTGCTATACACGTGTTAGTCGTTCCAACAATGGCAGACTGGTCAGGGACACCTTTAACTATTTTAGTTGATTTATTTATTTTAGTCTTCTTTAACAAAGGACCATGTATGTTCCTCTTCCATGTGCACTGTATTTGGCATTCTTTGCACACAATTTGTGTTCTCTCCAGTGAACTGGGACTATAATTTGGGAAGATTGAACAATTATTATTTCACATATTATTTTCACACAATTTTACATTCATGAAACAACAGGGAGAGGACACCTCAATGGTTTTTGACCTTATATTTTGCCCGGGGCGGGGAATTACTGATGAATACACTGTGTTACAGTCATGTTTAAAGTGTGCATTAAATGTATCACTTAATTATCTTTATCTGTTTCTAGATGTTAGAGTCCAATTTCTTCAGAGTCTTTCTTTTCTATGTCCATATAGGCCTACTAGGAAGCAAAGCATACAATAAATAAAGGAAACTGCCTCTGTAAAAAACAAAAACAAAAAAAGTGAGAAAAAACGTGGCAGAAGCGGACCGACTGAATGATACATCTAAAAATATACATTTATGAACTACTGCTCTTAAATTAAACCATTTAAGGAGTTAGGCTAATTATTTCCACAAAAAAGCTGTTGTACACTTTGCCTGAAAAGCGAGCAGTGGGAGTAAATATATTCCTTAGGTAATTTATATTTTAGCCCATATTAGAGAGAGAGACAGAATGAGAGAGAGAGAGAGGGGGATATGTACGCTTCACAGCATTGTAGATTAGTGGTTGTAATTGATCTTCATGGTACATTTCCTGCGTAACATTAGTCTTCTGCTCACTTTTAAGGCAAAGAGTACAACTGCTCATTTGTGCAAATAATTAGCCTAACTTCTTGAATGGTATGGCAGTTTCAATTCAGAGCAGTGGTCAGTAAATGTATATTTTTCGGTCCGTGATCGTCTACCTCGCTTTCTCTCGCTGTTTTATTACAGAGGCCATGTTTCTTATTTACTAATGTGTTTCATAATTCCATATGAAGCTGCTGCTCACTCTGTGTAAAGAATACACAATGCATATTCTCCATTTTAGCATTAGTAAATCTGTGATCGATACTGTGGTCTATTTAAGAAAGTCGTGAACGTGCACTTATCCCAACTATGTACACCTGGCTTGACATAGCTTCACCTTCTCATCCTGGCTCGGCAAACGTGCAACCGATTAAGCCACGATGAGCGGATCACACTAAGTCAAGCTGTGCTTTTTCAGTTATCCTTCATTCTACTTTTGTGCAACAGCCCCCGGGATACTCTGGAAATTCTACAGTTCCATTGACAGTATCCTGACTGGCTGCATCATCTGACAGCATATCACCCGGGCGGAGCTGCCATCCAACGAGGAACTCTACACCCAGCGGTGTAGGAAGAAAGCCAAAAGGAATATATATATTTGTACTTCTCATTATGCATACACATTACATTACAGTTTACATTCAGTTAATTTATTTACAATGCCTGTTTAATTTATATTACTTGATTTTATATTGTATCACTTATTTTATCTTGCACTTTGTTTAAATTCCCATTTTGATTTTACTTGTGTCTTCTTGTTTTTATACATACTGTATTTGTACTGTATGTATTATTTAATTTGCATTGTTGGAGGAAGCCGGAGACTTTAGGTTTTTTTTTAAATTTTCCAACGACTTGCTGTGCATAATAATGAATAAAGAACTTGAACAATAATTCTGCATATTCCCGCTCCCGCTTTGTTGAAATCAGCCTCCGGCTATCTGTTGCATTTCTGGTAGAAACTCGACCTTGTGGTACAGTGTCAAATGTAGTGCAGAGACTGATGGAGGCTGCCAACATCTCCTTATTGATCTCATTCATTTACTGTAATAGTATTTGCTAAATTAATTGGATAATTTATTGAGGTTACATGTAGCCCATGCAGAACGTTCTTGTCCTCACTAGAAATATGGTGCACATTGCCTTGTGGTTATGCATTCAATTCTGCAATAAATGAGTCTGAGGGATTTAATTCTAAATATAAAAAAGCACATGGATTGTTTTGACTTTCACATCGTACACTGAACTAGACAGGACAAAGATTAGAAAGGAGAACAGCTACACACATATTAAAATTTCAAAGTTGCTACCCCAACCGTAGTCTGCTCAACCATCTGTTCCTCTAAGTAAAGTTTATAACAACTAAGACTCATGGGATCAAAAACTCACTCTCCATTTTGATTGCCAATTTTGTAAATCAATTTTGATGATATACTTTTTTGTTTTTTTTATGGCCATCTGCCACATAGAACCATGTCAGCATTTATTTAACATCACTGCAGGTTCAAAAATGTACTTTTACACAGAATGCATTTTCTCCTTCAGACAGCGGTGAGGTGAGGCTTTGGCTCCGATCCATCCTGATTTAGAAGGTAATTGGTTTAGAGGTCTATGCTTCACTGTGATGTCAGTCAGCGGGGGGTCCAAATAATGAGTCGGCCCACCACTGCATTTGTCTCTGTCCATGTAAAATTCCCGTTGAACGTATGCCTTGAAACAGCATGAGAAATACATACAGTCTTTGATTAGGCAGTTACTCAATTATATTCAACACTTAAGTGTGAGTGAACACATCGGTGCTGCCAATTGGGTAATACATGAAGTCATTAGTTGCCACAAGTTGATATTTTGTGCCCAGAAGGCTCTTTGTTGCTGTGGGTCCAATTAAGATTATTTAGAACACTTGGTGCCGAATTTCAGGAGGCAACCTGAGTTCACTCTCTGTAGAAACGCAAGGACACAAACACACGGTGGGAAATAGATACACGCACACAAATTGACACATCTAGTTTTTAATCTCACTTTTGTTCAGTGACTCAGTTCCTCTCAAATTTTCCTCAGCATTATTTTTTAGACATGCAAGCCAGTCTTAATTTCGTTAACGAAAACTAAATGTTCGTCAACTTTTTTTTCCCCATGACGAGATGGCTCCGCCATCATTAAATACTAACTGTGACTTCATCAATATGCAATATTGTTGACGAAGAAACTTACTAGAGCGTACTAGAAAATATCACTGGTTCGGACAGACAAAGCCGCTTTCCGTGTAAGTAACTTAGGCCTACAGAAACATTGTGTGCAATCTCTCTCACTCACTCACTCAAACACAGACACACTGTTTACACTGCTGGCGCCGTGGCACTCCGCTGCTAGTCTCTAATATACTATTATGCATAAAGTTGGCGGTTTGCGGGGTGATTCAGGTTTGGGTGGTTGATTAAAGTGCTCATATTATGCTCATTTTCAGGTTCATAATTGTATTTAGAGGTTATATCAGAATAGGTTTACACGGTTCAATTTTCAACAAAAAACACTTTGTCCCAGACTGAAATAACTCAACAACTATCACATGGATTGCCATGACATTTTGTACAGGCATACATTAACCCCGGAGGATGACTCTTACTGACTTTGGTGATCCCCTGACATTTTCTCTATTGCCACAAGCAGGTCAACGTTTTCAACTTAACTCTGGGGACATGACAGGATGCCAGGATTTACACTATATTTAGTCACACAACGTTCATCATCTTTGTCATTTGTACACTAGTAATACTCATTCACAGCAGTAAATGGCCTTATTAAACAGAAATCTTTACAAATAGTTATGTGAACATTTCTTTCAAGGAAGGTTGAATACAGCCACACAAGATCTTATTCAACACATCAGAATGCAAGCACAAATAGAACTAATAATAGACACACAATCCTGCCATTAATGTCACTCGTTAGCTCTCGCTCTCGCGCTCTCTCTCTCTTCCCCCCCCCCGTCTCCTTTCTCTCCCGCTCTATGTCACTTTCATCAGGGATGTTAGCCAGATTGCAGCCAGTTTCGGCAGCGCCTCTTCTCCTCCCATATATCTCCCCGAGATCAGTCATAATTACAGCGACTCCTGCCGCTTACTGATGTCTCTCCCCGTGTTACCATGGAAACGCCTGCCATCACGACGAGGCGGGAGGATTGGCGTGAAGGGGATCTGTATTTCCCACCGGCCATATCTGATTAAAAACCCCGGCATAGCTAACAAAAGAGGGAGAAGGAAAAGGAGGGGGGGAGGGGCTTTTTAATTTCCACACGCTGCTGGCTCCTGAAGGTCTCACTCATCCCGGAGAAAGATACAGGGTCGCCACTCGTGGCTCTAATGGCTGCTGCGGGGGTAAATTGTACCTGCAATCTCAATAAGACAGAGAAGGGCGATGATAGATCATATGGGTTAATTTAATAGGTCTCCACTTGTATGATATAAGTCCATTACTGGTGTGGATGTGACAGGAATTGTCTGCATGATTGAATGGGTGAGGGAGATAGAATTGTGATAGGCAAACACATCCATGCATTCCCCTCGACGATCTTCAAGGCAAAAGGTATGAATTATACTGTTAGCGCAAACTTGCCACCAAAGTGTGCGTTTACAACTTTGCCATAAATTATAAAAAACTTGATTACTTGAAGAGAAGACACGCAAAACAAGGGGCTGAATTATGAATGAAACACAAAACTCACTTCGCTACAAAATCAGGTAAGGGCAGGTTAGGAGCCAGACATGTCAACTGGAAGCCAGTATGAAGTCTGAAGTTTTGTTTTGGTTGACTCCTCCATCTCATTCCCCTCAGGTCTGGCTTGAATTGGCCAACAGAGAGATGGTCAGTTAATTAAACAAGGAGGAAATAGACTTCATGAAAAGTTAATTAGGGTGTTAATAAAAGAGAAGTGGGCTGGACCGGTGCTGCACTGATAAAGCAGTGTTAGACGTGTGTGTGTGTGTGTGTGTGTGTGTGTGTGTGTGTGTGTGTACACACTTCAGCCAGCCTGAACTGATAATAAGCTTGGTCTGTTAAGACAGTATATATGTCCACAATCAGAACTACCTCCCAGGGCGAAAATAAATAGTTTCTTCACCGTGAAATGATGCAGCAGTTTCAATTGAATCTATCAATTGTATGGAGAATGAGTTCAGCTTTCGGGGTCATGTTTGTGAGGGGATAGAGCAGCCTTTTATCTGTAAAAGGCTGTTGTTTTGGCCTGGATTTTTAAATAGGTTACCAGGGATTACTTTCCATCTCATCTGCCTCAGTGTTAACTGTGTGTAAAAGTAGTATTTGGATTTGTGAGCAAAGACTAAGCCTGTTTTGCTATTTTTGTTTTCGAATACAAAATCGTACTGAAGCTTTAGATAAAGTGGAAAGAGAGTTCTCGCCCCCTCCCCTTTTCAGTGTCCACATTATTGCATTTCAACTGATTCTCAAACAGAATGCACGTTTATATCACAACAATATTAACTCCTCCACTCGTTCTCATCTCCAAGTCAAATCTAAACACACAAACATGATGATACACATATTTTTTTAGATTCAGTGGGACTTACACTTTCCGAGGATACCACCTCAGTGAATAAACAGCCATAATTGCTTCCATTGAAAAGACGACACTCTAAACTGGACTAAATCCAGAACTAGCCTGAGAATTGTTATATATTTTTTTACTTTTCCCTTCTGTATCGAAGCAATCCAGTGTACATCCATGGGTACACTGCAAACACGAGCAGCTAATGGCTAATTCAGTATACTTTTAATGGTGTCGATTTGACAAAATGTAAACTCTGTCAAACTATGAAAACCCCTGATCTGCATCATAGAAAATACTGCACAACATTCATGTTTTTTGCATTAATTTGAATAGTGTAGGGAATTTCTATTCATGCCAATCATTTACACCCCTTTTAAAAATGTCTACACAACAGTACAACAGAAATAAGGCATAAAGGCAAGGGCACTGAAAGGAAGAAGTGAGACAAACATGGATCTATCGATGCACATTTCAACCCTTGTTCATACAATCATATGAGGCAGACTACAGAAAAATAAAAATAATTGCTACCATCTGCTGTCCATTAGAAGACAAATCAAGTAAATAAATGAAAAATGAAAAATATGTAGTTAGGTGGTCTTTGAAAGAATACATGAATAAATACAATGAAAGAACAAAAACACAAAATCCACCTTATGAGTCACCGTTCCTGAAAGAGCAGAATCAAGTGGGGAACACAGTGTGCTCTTTGGACAAAGAGAAGAAAAGAGGAGAACACTTCATATTAGGTTGTTGAAAATGTGTGCCATTTTGAGTGGAAAAATCAATCTTGAAAGATGGAAATAAAATAGTTGTAGCCAATATGAGTGGAAAAGTCAATCTTGAAGGATGGAAATAAAAGCAAAAATAGTTGTAGCGGGCCATTCAGGTTCAAGGTACACAACATATATTTTTGTTTGATTCATTTTTGTACATCATGTGCACAAACAGACCATTAGAACAAGTGATGGCTCAAAGTGCAATGTACAAATAGAAAACTTCCAGATATTCCCATCAGTGATTGCAACATTTGAACATGAATTATCCTGACCTTGTTGCCTAAACGCTTTCAACAAAGCATTCAACCCCAAGTCTGCACATATTTCTGTACTTGACATTCTACATGTGACGTGCCGTTTCCATTCTCTTCATTTCTCTCCGGTGACTGGAGGCGCTAGTTGTGAGCACTGGAACACAATGCTCCTGGAGCTGTACCCACGGGTGGATTATGTTAGCCCCCACAGTTTGAAAGATGAATGAATGCGGTTTCCTCCCCCTCAGCATTCAGAGTTCCATCCAAGCTGCTGTGTGAAATGCTGTGTGTGTACTGTACATGTGTAGCGATAAAGTGGAAAAAACAGAAAATAGTTGAAAAATATGATCAGCTTGTCTCTCATCTCTGCAAGGTAAAGTCATAATGATGCTCAGTAGCGTTACTATGGGTGTATATATATATATATATATATTATTAGAGAGGGTTTTATACACCATTGTCCTTTTTTGAACGATAATAGGATTATTATTCATATTTCTCAAATCTCAACCTCACCATTTAAACAGACTGCACCACCGAAACACAGTCGAGCACTTTGCCACGTCAATAAAAAAACTGTTATTAAAACCTAAAAGACTCACACCCAAAGTACTACACTACACTGGATTGTATGTAAATTCATATCACAAACATACAAGTCTTCTTTCAGGGAATTAAACCATGTATTTTATATTTTAAACATTTGTACAATATAAAAATTTAAAACATCAGCTGAAGTACAGTATAATATTAATGTTACACTGTTGCACACTTGACAGCAGAGAGCTCACATGAGGGCTGAGATGAAATTTAGGGGTTGAGCACCCCTAAAAATGGTCTAAAATCGTCAATGACTCCACCTTTTAGTATTGACTCAGCTCGCTTGGAACCTCGACCGAGGGGGTACCAGAAAAAGTACCAGATACTATCCACAATTTTTGCAAATGGAGTGCCAAAAAAAGAACGAGTTGAGTTGTACCATGTAGTGGAAAAGCAGCAAAAGAGTCCACAGCCATGCTAGCAGCTCTGTGAGGCTGTACTTAGACACAGCAGTGCTTTGAGCTGAATGCTAATATCAGCATGCTAACATGCTCACAATGGCAATGACATAATCCATCCCACACTTAATGTGACACCAAACCTTTGCTCTTAGGTCAGGCAATGTTGTTGACAAAATTATTGTGGAAGCAACATACTTGAGGCCACAAAAATAAGGATATAAGAACACACAACACAATATTCCACAGCGTTTTGCATAAGCAGTGCTGCACATCGGATTTCAGGCTCTGCAAACAGAGTTAGAACTCTCATTCTTTCCGTGGCCCAGTTTTACACTTTGGGCAAAGAAAGGTTATCAGTGAAATTGGCAAGGGCTCCCTTCAAGCACACTAGAGTCAGATTTAAGTCGAACCTATTATGAGGGGCAAATAAGTTGCATGAAATATTTAGCCAAGCCCATGTCCAGAGAAGTGCAACCATACATAATTCACAAGAGGAAGTTAGAGGCATGTCTGTGTTCTAGAACATCACATATACTAAGGCCTATCAGATGTTTTGTTGTGGTAGGAATGATGTTCATGTAATTATTCCTTCATGTATCTATAAATTTGTGCTGCTCATTATAGAATCAGTTCCTAAATTCATATTAAAGAACTGGGTCTTCATGCATTCGTGACATACTTGAACTGATGCCAACTATGAAAGAAAATACATTCTAGATGAATTTAGAAGAATTTATAAGGAGGAAAACCCAACGCTATCACAAACACTGACATTATGCTTTCATAAGAAGTTAGAAATCTATTTGCAACAATAAAAAAAACAAGAATCAAACCAGAAGCAATTGCAAAGGCCTTTTTTGGAGCTAAGCAAATCACACGGACCACAGTATTTTGGTCTGAGCCAGCTCTGCAGTTGTGTAAGTTCGGGTGAATCCAAATCCTACATAATTTGTTGTCATGGAGCTTAGCATTCTGGACAGAGCTCTCTCCATTTATGTGTGTGTGTGTGTGTGTGTGTGAATTTTGGACAAAACTTTGATGACAACAAACTGCAACGAGCTCTGCGCTCCTCCTGTTACAGCTCTTCCTGAATTAATCAAGAGAACTTTCAAATCAATAATGCTCCGTTGGCCCCGGGAAGAGACACAAGGAGAGTTTTTAGATCTGCCTGTGCCAGGCATGCAAAAGATAGTTATCACTCCGGCTGAGAAACGAGCTGCTCAGCATCAGCTCGGCTGGCGGATAAGTTTAAAACTCAGCTTGAGGAAACAGAAGAGGATGATGAACGACATAGCACACGATGCAGTTGCAGCAGAGGTTTGTGTAAAAGATGATGTGCGAGAGGGAATAAAAAGCCTGTGAAAAAACAACAACATGCGGGTGTGATTTGCAGGCTGCATTTTTGGAAACGATAGAGATATAGAAAGATTCAGATCAGAGATTTCTTTCAGGCCATTAGTGGCCCTGCTGTGGGCTTCAGGGTATATCTCTGTGATGAACCAGCAGCTTCTTTTTTTCTTACAAAGTTGTTCTCATGACTAGAGGACTATTCCATAACACATCATTGCCTTTCAGGAAACTGACACATGGAGCTGCTGCAACATAAATAGAGAACTCGAGAAAGAGCTTTTCAATATTTCTTCCCTTCCGGCTCATTCTCATTCAGCTTGTGGTGGCTAATGATAGCTAAACTTAAAATATAGGTCATTATTGCTGTGAAACTGGCATTACTCAGTGTGAAACCATTATCTCGTAAGTGTCACAGAGGTTGCTTTTCATAAAACGTTACAAACTCTCACTTTGTTTAACTCATAAAACTACAAAAGGGTAGGTTTGCGGTTCAGTCTGATGATTTTGACGGTAAGCTCTTTAAAACTGAAAGCTTCTCTTTCTAAACTAGACTTGAAATCAAAAAACAACTGGACGTCAAATCGAAAAAGGAAGAGTTCTTGCATGATCACACCCATTTTTTAAAAAGGCTGGAGGTGTTTTGCTGTAAAAAAGCAACAATACGGTTCAGCTGGTTTATCCCCAAGTATGTGATCTTATAATCAATCAATCAATCAATCTTTACATTTGTTCATGTCTTCTCAACTGCAGCTACGATTGGTGAGGAAGTCCCTGGAGATCTTACTAGACACAGCTTGTATTTTGATGTGGCTGCGTGCTTCTGGTGTTGCTAGGAGCACTGCAGTCGTTTTGGACATTTAGCATAAATGCAAAGTTGTGATGGATTCGTGCATTACTGTATTCATGTGAAAAATTGAAAATATGCAGTGTTTAGGATCAAATATTCCACTTATTGGAGCTTAATAGATTTGAATAATTGTGAAGGCAGAACTAGAAGAGGCATTGACGTATTACTTGCAGTAGTTATCGTTATATTTTTACCGTTTTATCTTTACAGACACATTTCCTGCATTAATTGGTCAAGCAGCCTCTGTTCTGTTGCTGATATCAGCGTATATGTGTTAACATTCCACATTTGTCCCTGATATTCATGATGCTCAAGCATCAGTCATTTGCAGTGCTCGCAATGTCAATAATGAGGTCCACCCACCAGCAATGAATAATTTTAAGTATCAAGGACACCTAGTACTCGCAGTATGCTACGTATAGCCACTATGTGCCTGTTAGCTGACCTGGTGCCTTTGAGCTAACTGACTTTTCTCAAATTCCACAGGCACACTCTTTGATCGTGTGATCTTGTCTGTGGAATATTAGCCGACTCACCCCGAGGCATACAGTTTCATATCTTAGACTGAATTGGATGAACAGATTGCAGTGTATAGCACCGTGTGTGATGAACAGAGGACCGGGCAGAAACTGCTGATTGCTGTCTGTAGCCTTCACTGTTAGTGGTTTGCATGAGGCAGATAATTAGCAATGTGCAAAATGTTTCTCAAAAACATTAATTTGTACCTCCAGCTAAACAATAAAAAACAAGGGGCGCCTGGGTATAGAGGGTTACTCCTAGACGCAGTGGCCGCAGTTTCAACTCCAACCTGCGGCCCCTTGCTGCATGTCATTCCCCCTCTCTCTCTCTCTCTCTCCCCCCTATTCGATGTCTTCAGCCGTCCTATAAAATAAAGGCCTACAATGCCCAAAACATATCTTAAAAAAAGTACAGAGCTCACATAGCGTCATCTACTAGCAGTTGATCTAGTTTGTGAGCAGATGTTCATACACACAGGTATTACAATATGGATGGGTGGGACCACTGAGCAGACAGGAGACAACACTCAGCATCTATACTTGAAATGAAAAACATTGCATTGCTATGAAGAGATGTGACTGTGTGACACAGCTGGAGTAATACTAAATGTCTAATAAATGTGATTGTCTGAGCTAATCAGTCTAATTTGGCCTGTTGTGTTAGTATAACAACAAATATTAAGCTGCAGCTTAGGTGTCCTAAATGTATTATTTTTTCTCCTGTGCGACAAACATTGAAGGGGATAACCTGAAAGACCATTTTTATGCCAGATTTTTAGAGTTTTACAAAAGAGAGAAGACAAAAAAAGGATTACATGGTTCCATAAATCAAGACATTCACATTGCGTATTTCACCCCAGCAAACAGACATGTATTAAACAAAAAATGAGGAAGAGAACACTATACTTTGGATTATAAATAATCTGCACAGAGTTCAACTGGCTAACAAGCTTGTGAAATAACGTATTGTCCTGCTGTTTTCTCCAACCAGTAAATAATACCTGATGCCAATCTTGGAACAAACTCAGCCTACATGCTATGATAGTGTTGTTTGTTGGGCTGGGATGATATGCTTTTCTCCCAATTCGATTCCTTTACGATTCTTTTTATTGCAATTTTCATTTTCCACTTCTAGAGACAATATAGCATGAGACATTTCTAAAAACGAATCGTTTACTAAAATGCACATCACATGTCAGTCAGTCAGTCTGACATGTATTTCATTTGTTAAAGAAGTACATAACATTGATATTCTGAATTTTCTGCTTTCGGTCAGAAAACGGATATGATGTAGTCGCCATCAGTGGTACCAGAAAATATTCAGGTGAATCACTGATAACAATAATTAATAAAAAAATATTGATTCTAGGGAAAATAATCGATTAAAAAAATAATTTCAAAGAAATCTCGATGCAGTAGATCGATTTTTTCCCACCCCTCAGATATAAGGCTACAGTAGTAAACACTTTTTTGATGCTATTTTAATCAAACAAGTCATATCTGTGGTTGTATAAACTCATGGCTTTTTTTCTGCTGTACAGCCTTAGATTATGCACCAACAACAAACTACTCTAACACTAAACATGTCCTCTAGCATCATCGTCAGATCAAGATTTCAATGTGTCCAATATTTTAGTTTATGGCCATGCTAACACGCTAAACTTAGATAAAACATACTTGTGAAACATCAGCATGTTATCATCCAATCCAACTTTATCTATAAAGCACATTTAAAAACAACAGACTTGAGCCAAAGTGCTGCACATCAAAAAGCAACAAAGGATCACAGTAATAGAGACACAATATAATATAAAAGTTATTATTTAATTAATTATAAATAAACAAATAAAATGAATACAAACACATGGGTTGCCATACACAGGGAGAAACAAGACCCTGTTTCCCGGTAGGCTACTCAAGATGGACAAGCCATAATATCAATGGCTCTCATTTGTCACTGCCTAGCTGCTTGCTATCATGGACAACAAAAGATGGGTGTTACATTTTAGCTCCAAGGAAGGAGAGGAAAACCCAACCTTTACGATAGGTTTTGTTCTCAATTATCTGCCAATTCAAAATGAATCGTCTCGGCTGTCGATATGTACACATTAATACTTGGTCCTGGAAATTTAAAGTGTCGTATGGTTTGAGTAGCCTTTCAATAATTATATTTTGGTGTTCATGTTGTTCCCCACCTTCATTGCCATTGTCATACAGACCTTGTTATTTTGAATTTAGGTCAGAGTTTATGCCATCCTAAATTCCTAACTTGTGAAAGGTAGGACGGTTCTGCAATAACTTAATTATAATTTTAATTAATTAAAAAATAATACCTTCATATCCTACGATATGATTCGTGTTCCTAAATGCAGTTGGGAAACATGTTTCTGTATTATCAAAAATCCTAAATGGTATCCTAAACTGAAATAAGATTTCAGACTTAGAAAGTTTCTGTAGTGAGACCAGATGAGATCGGAATCCATGGTAACCAAAATAAACTCAAGCGTTACAAGCTTTAAAGTCTAAAGGGGGCGTTTCACTCTAAAAAGATTGCATTTCAATAGTCAATTGAGTGGATTATGGTAAGGAAAAAATAATTTGCTTTTATACCAGGCTTTTTTTAATCTTTTAAATTTCCTTTTAAATAAAACCAGCATCTGTGTGGTTCTAGCGGTGGGTGGTTCAGTAGTAGAGCTTAGATCGGGCCCAAAAAAATCAAGCCCGACCATACCTGAGCCCGACACATTAACTGTAATTATGAGCCCGAGCCCGATTTAAACCCGACAATTTTTTAATCCGTGGGCTGTTATAACTGATGTTCTCCTACAGAAATCTGTTTAGAATTATCTTAATAAATACAGGTAATGCAACAAGGACGAAGCATGTAAACTGCGTTGTTTGTTTATTCATAATGAAATGGATCGCAAACGGACCTGAATGAAGAAACGTAAAAAAAAAACTTGTTCCTAGCTCCCTCAGCCGAATAGTGAGGTTAACAGATCAAGGCAGCAACATAATCAAAGCCCTGGAACCATATAGGAGACTTTCTTGTCTCGATCACCTAATTAATACTGTCCTTCGCCACGGTCTGCATGCTGACGCACTGGCCGACAACAGTGCTGCAGATGGGGGAGACACGATGTAGCACAGTTTACCTCACACTCAAGTCAGAGCAGGACATATACCCAGAGCTACAGGAGAAGCTGGAGAGGCATAGCTTTCTCCCCACCGAATTATGCTAATAAAGTAATGATTAACAAAACACAAATGCTTGATCAAGGGCCCGGCCCGGCCCGAGGATAGCGGCGGAAAATATCGGCCTGGCCCGAGGGTCGTGTCGGGTCCGGTTCGGGCTCGGGCTCAGGCAGAGAATCTAAACTCTATTCGGTAGTGCTCAGTAAGGTTTGTAGTAATACATTTATAAATGTTAAAAGTTCAATATGAAAATTCCTCTCTCATCTACTTTCTGTAGATGTCTAGAAATAAGTGAAACCTATGAAGGAAATACACATTTTTACAGTGATGAATAATAATTGTAACATAAGTTACCCCCAATACATTTAGTTAAAGTTTACTTGGGCAGTCTAGGTTAAGTTATCCTTTAGAGCTTCATTGATCTCTGAAAATCAGAATGTCAAGGATGTTTGGACCAGCCAGGAGAAGAAAAGAACTCTGGAAAGAAATCAAAAAAAAAAGAATAAGGTTAAAAATTCTGCCAATGTCAAAATAACTGGTAAAAACAGAAGCCATCACTGTACTGACCAAGTCAAGCATACAAGGGGGCAGACAGAGCATAACACATTTGAACAACATTTTTTTTTTTTTTTTTTTTTTTTCGGAGAGCAAGTCCCTAGTTAGAGCACTGAGTTGTTTACATGTAGTAAATTTAGCCAAACCTTGTATTCCCAAACCAGAATTAAGATGGTAGTACACTGCCCTGCGGGGTGGCCGCTGATGGAACAACTGTGACATTGTGTTTTCTATGAGGACATACTGAGGCTTCCCAGTCAGGAAATTAGCCGTCCAGCTTGTCAGCTCTCCATCGAGATTACATCTGAGGACACCAGATAAGAGCTGGAGAAAGACAAGAGCTGTCTGTAAACCGGTGCATATCCACTTAGTTAATTTGGTTGAATCAATGTTTCATACGTACAAAACCAATCTCTTTTTTTAAAGGCATAGCCCTGATATCCAACGATGGTTTGTGTGTCAGGTGTTGCTGGTGCTAGGTCACTGGGTCAATGCATAATGCTAATTAGCAGAGCAGTACACTGAGTACCTAAGCTGCTCGCCAATGTGGAACCTGCAGCTGTAAGAACTCCACAACAACTTGATGAACTGTCAACCATCAGTTACTTTGCCAATTTGAGACTCTGCCAGTAGCCTCTAAATTAATAATTGCCTGCGATTGGATTCAATGCAGTTGAGTTGATTTAAGGGGAGGCAGTAATCTTAATAATCTAACTTTCTTCCCTTTTCTTTCCCGTCATTTCTTCCTCATATCTTTCACTGACAAACATGTTTCCTAAGATGCTGATGCTCCCATTTTAGTAAAAAGAATGTATTGCTGGGGCGACCTCTAGCTCCCGCGGCCCTTTGCTGAGTGTCGTCCCCCTCTCTCTCCCCTTTCCTGTCTTCAAGCTGTCAAAGGCCAAATACAGCCAAAAAATAATCTTATTAAAGAATGTTTTTCTGTTATCTTAGTAATGTGGCAAAATATGAATGCAATCAGTCATATATATATATATATATATATATATATATATATATATATATATATATATATATATATATATATATACACACACACACACACACACACACACACATGTTGCTTGTCAAATATGCTTAAAGATGAGGTAGTGAAGTTACACTGCTCATCTTAGCATCTGTATGCAGGGGATGAAGGTTTACAGGTCTATTGGTGACCTTGCAACACCTTAGCTTTTGCTGAATTGACATAACTCATCAGTTATCAATGCTAATCCTAAGGCCACGCGGAGTAGCTGATAAGGAATATCTTGCGCACCCCCAGCCCTCATCAGAGAAACATCACATGTCTTTCATCTTTGTCCAGAATGGTGAGGGGGAGGGAAAGGCCACTGCATGATAAAGAAACCAAAGCTTAGGGCAGATGAACACACACACACAAAACCATACTAGCATGGTTCTGATGCGTGCATGCACACATGCATTCCCACACGTTTCATGCAGCTACACAGGCAGTGCAGACACCCTGTACCCCCCCATCGCCCTTTTCCTCAATCCCCTGCTAGCAGTGGTCTTCCAGGCTAAGCCCCCTGAATCTCCTTTTAATGAAGTCCGGAGGTACAAAGTGCACACTCTCCCTCGCTGACAAGCCAGCACTCACACCGCCTTTCATCATTAAAGTAATGGCTCAGACTCCCACTGAGCAGTTTACTTTTAATCCATGTCAATGACGCATATTGCTGAAGAATCTACATTGAGTGGATTGTCTGTCACCTTTTTCCCACAACACATATTCTTCACCGTTTCAGAGGGATTTAAGGTTTCAAGGTCTTACCAGAACATCACAACATAACATCAAACACATTGAAATAGTATAACCCATTTTTTTTACAGTTAACATTGTGCTATGCCTGTTGTATTAAACACCTTAGCTGTCATGATAATTGATTGTATTCTTGGAACACGTCCTTCTCTATTCTGCTGTTGGCTGTTTGTTATGGCGACCCTGAGAGCTCAGTGCACTGCAGCGTAAGAAAACACATGCAAATAGACAAAATGCTATATATATATATATATAACAAAAAAGGCCACAATGAAAATGAGGGGACTGATCCTTTCATACAGCAAAGTTGACCAAGACCATATCATTTGAAAAGTTTCCCTTCAAAATGACACACAGTATAACCACCATTTGGAAAAGGTGACACCCACTTTAACCACATGAATGCCAGAATTAATTAAAATCCAAAGTACGCCCACGCAACATTTGTGCTCTGCAGTTTATACTGTGACATTTCGATCCTGATTTAATGTGGCTGACACAGTACCCTCTGCATACTGTGTAATAATCCAGGACATGTTCATATAAATAAATGTTCTGTTCCTCTCCATCACCATTTCATTTAATAGAATAGCGATTTCTTGTATAGCCAATTCGTAAATTTGATTTCAGATTTGCTGCTTTTTAAATAGATGTTAACGTACTTTATATGTTATGTGTTCAACTATTTTTGGCCATTTGAATAAACTATTGAAGTTTTAAAGTTCTATGATTACTATTATTTTCTAACAAGGAAAGAAATGAAACATTGTACAAATCTTTTTTTTTTTTTTAAAGCTGCCATTAGATATGTCGATTTTAGCTTTTAGTTGTTCTTCGTTTAATTTTATTTTTCCCTGTGATGGCCCTGCCCCAGTATCAGCCATAACTAGAACAGATAACTTCTAAAATAAAATTCAAATACAATCAGGCCTATATAAAGAAATCTCTGGCTACCCTTTACCTGGCTGGTTACTCACTAACACAGGCTTTTCCTGTGAGGGAACCACAACTGACTGGACTAAGAAAACAGCACCACCGACAGAGACTGAACCTTCATGAAGATCAAATCTAAGAGATGTGGAAACTAAACTGGCATGATGAAAAGGAGCATTGATAAGTGCTTATACATTATGTTGCTTTGTCCTCGATGCACACAATGAAGTATCAGCTGTGGTTTGCTCTAAATTGTAATGACTACCAATCCATTTTAAGGCTTTTAACAGCTATGAGATTCAGCATGAGGCTCGTATGATCTTGTCATACTTGTTGCAAAGAGGCACTTCAAAATAAACACTTTTTCTCTGCAATGAATTAAAATATGCAACACTGGGGCGACCTCTAGCTCACCCAGTAGAGTGTGCGCCCCATGTAGGCAAAGTCCTCCATATCACCCCCCCCCCCCCCCACCCCACGTTCCTGTCTATCCTGTAATTCTATAATGTTGCCATGACGCAGTCCACAAAGGTTAGTCTGGTCAAAGCTTCACCTTTGACCCTAAAATGTGACATCTCACAGCCAAACACTGATTCATTGTGGTTAGGGGGGGGGAAACCACCGTCATGGCGATATGTTTCTGTGCAGCTTACACTACTAGGAACTGTTTTTTTACAAGGCAGCACACAGTATCTGCTGGCGTGAATTGAGATTGTAGATATTGATGTATTTATTGATGTTTAAGTCAGTCTGATGGTAGGGATAGGGATTGTCTCTAAATAGGGTGAAGTCAGCGCCATTGGCAGGCTTTAAAAACCTGCTAGTTTCCAATGGATGTTGCCACTGAGAGGGCCACGTGCAGGCCTGTGCTTCACAGTAATTTGTCACCAGGATCCTGTTATGCTGTCCTGGCTCTGCACCTTACCATTGCCTCAAGATTCCTGCACTGTGTATCTGGGCAACAGTCGGTCATCCTACAGGGACACTCGGACAGTTTTACAAAGTTCGGTTCACTTAGAATGTGAAAAACAGCTGTCATTTGTCTAAATGCACTTACACAACTTTACAAATCTGAACAAAGTATACAAATCTCTGTCTTTGTGGATACACAGTTTTAGCTCTAATGCATCTGGCTCCTAATATGGTAAACCTCATCAAAGTTAGACTGACATAAAGATGTATTTTCTGTTGATACAGTATATGAACAAGGTCCCATGCCCATGTTCCATGTGTCCTTTTCTTGTAAGTTCGTAGCTGAGGGTTTTAGAACTTCATAAATTCTGAACTTAGCAGCCATGACATTTGGTCAAGGCATATGGACCTGAATCCAAATAGCCAAACAGATCAAAACTAGAGGAGTGCCCTTTGTTTATGTGGGAGTACTCCTTTTGTTGGTCTCTGTTTACTTGATCCAAAACCATGTTTTATTTGTAGATGTTTGATTCAATTTGAGTCTGCTGGGCAATCTCAGGCCAATCCAATTGCTGCATACAGGCCAAACATAATCAAACATCCTCTTTGACCTCTTCCATTTTTTTCCGACGAAACCCTTACTTCCCCTCATTTAAAAAAACCCCCAAAAAAACACTGCCCGAGATAACTTTGTATTGATGCATTGCAATAGATTCACTTTAAATTCAGCTTTTCCAATTTATTTGTTCCCCTTCAGTTCGCCTCCCCAGTAATCTCATGCTATGCAGAGTGAAAATCCTCAGCTGCGTCTAAACATTGTTAACCTATTCATCAAGCAATGTGTTCAATACATATTTATGGTTCACATATCATTGGTCAAAACATTTCGCTCAATAAAACAGTCGGGTGATCATTAAACCAGTCTACAAAAGGGCGATTCATCTCCGAGGCTGCTTGCACTTCTTGTGCACGGCATTTGGAGCCACATTATTCAGAGCATCGCCATATTCAGCTGCTATTAGACAAGCCAGTATTATTAAGGCACAGCAGGTCACTCACCATGCTAAGAACTGGAGCTGAATACATACATAAATAGGGGAGAATGCCTTCATTATTCAAATGGAAAAAAACAATGCTTTTGCTAACAGAGGAATCATACATACTTTAAAGATTAGTTTTAGTTAAACAAATATGTCATGGATGCAGAGCAATTCATTTTCCAGTTTTGAGAGACTTAAGGAGGTGGTGATTCAACTCAGTGGTCACTTTTCCACTTGTCATTGCGTAAAAATAATGGCTTTATTTTTGAGACATTTACCCTTGCCACGAGGCAGCTACGCAAGTTAGTCATTAAAGCTGCACAAAATTATTCTTTCATATTAACATTACCTCAAATGACTATGTGTAATGTAAGAAGTGTCACTCGTACTGATTAATTACATACTATGAATACATACAGATAATACAGGATTAAGCTTCACATCTTTAAATGATTGTAAATATTTCAGAAACGGCAATTAGATTTTTTCTGTTGCTTGTCATTGTCAATAATACATTCTGAAAAGTTAACAAGAAAGACCCAAGGTATATAGGAATGTTTGAACCCATGCATTTAAGGGTCAACCTTTTGGCCTACTAAATGTTGTACAATTGTAAAAAAAAAAAAAAAAAAAAATGCCCATCACAATCTCCTTCAGCCCATTATATTTAATTGCTTGTTTTGTCTCCAAAACTCAAAGAGATTCCATTTATAGTCATGGAAGACAAAGAAATGCAGGACTAGAGAATGCTTTGTCAATCCACTAATTGATTAATCGACCTATTGTTCCAGCTTGAATGTGCCACCAGGGCAGCTTTGCCTCAGTCAAATATCTGTCTGACTAAAACACCAACCTACTGAGATTTCACATTAACAAGCAATCGAACAAACTGTCTTTAAATTCTTTTACCGGACAGTGTGTCACGATGGAGGGATTTCTATAGGGACTAAGGTCTAGAACTAGTAATTAGAGTCTCTCTTCTCCACAGCAGATTGTTAGTGATATTTTGTTCTGATAAAACCCTTTCAGAACTCTGCATGAGTCGAAAAGATGTCATCACCTAACATAAGCTGCACCAAAACAGCAAAGCCACAGTACCTGTAAGTCAGCATGTAAACCAGCATTTGTGCTATAGTACAATCATCTACCCTCCCATTAGCACTACATGTAAGATCATTTGACAGGTTATGATACTGATACTATAAATCACTTTTGTACACCAGGAAAAAGATTTATTGATACCATCTGAGTAACTCTCATATATAAGCAGTCACTTGCTGAGCCCAATACCATGGGAATTAAATAGGAGTACGCTACAGCTTGATATAGGTTAACTATGAAGTTGTGTGTTCATTGTCTTACCAAGGTTTTTTCCAGTGTTTTGACAATGAATAATAACCTAAGTCCAACAACTTCTCTGACATATTTGGTTATGCAGTCATACATAAGCTACAATAAGCTCTAATTACACTGCTATTTTAAACCATCTATGCTTAACCTAGTCTTTTGAACTGATGTGCTGTCTTCAGCACAATACTCCCAGTTGCTAAAGAGTTCTCCAGTGACCTCGATTGTGATTAAATGGCACCATTGTACAATCTCATACTGTACAGCCACACACACACACACACACACACACACACACACACTTATTGTATTTGACCCCTGGAGAATTAATAGTGCCTTGACTCGAGATCCGTCTTTTGTAGAACTCACCATTAGCTGCTAATAGTGGTGTTATTTCATAGATGGTGACAACTTGGCAGCATCAAACATAATAAGGACAGTTATCGCAGGCTATTTACCATAGAGATAGCCTTAGAGCGAGATACAGCATGAGCTTGATGCTATCATGAAGACTTAAAACACATTACTAGACAACAGGAAATATAAGAGTGGGAGTTTTATAGAGAAAAGAATTCTGTACTTGCCAGAATTTACTTGATTAATGGATTTTACAGTAGAGTGCACTGTGTAGCATTGAACAAGTGAAATGCCTGATGTAATCTAGATAGAAATATGGCTGATTATCTGTAGGAATCAATAGTCTATCTAAGCATGTGGTCTCTGATGCATTAAAAGGTGCATTCGAGTGGAAACAAAAAGAAAGAAAACAGCATGAAACTAAAAAAGTGCATTTGACAAGTATGGGATTTTTAAGACTAATATTGATATTGCAGGGGTGGCGAACCTGTGGCTCTTGAGCCATATGCGGCTCTTTGCCTGCTCCTGTGAGGCTCTTACTGTGTGGCTGGGGGCTGTGTCATTGGTTGATTGTTGTTTTTAACTTTTCTGAAACATACAGTATTTCAGATAAGTAAAAAAAAAAACACATTTGAATGCATCTGCCAATACATTTGCCAATTATTTTAAAATGGAAAATAATGCAGCAGAGTTTTGAGGACAGATTCTGCAACCTGAGGAAAAACAGCGGCCACAGATCACCTTCCTCGTTAACCCTTTCACTGCTGAATCCGACTGTTTGAAAGCCCCTTTAGTGACAAATGAGTGAGAGAGTTACTTCGAGTGGCCACAACCGAGTTCAAGCAAGACCTGAAAAGGATTGTGGATAACAAAGACTGTCAGGTTTCCCACTGAGTCAATCTAAGTGAGAAAAAAAACTATGAAACCTGCTATGTATAATGACTGCCATTAGATCTGGAAGACACTGTTGCTGTTGTAGTGTGGACATGCATGTGTTGTGTGGCTTTTTGCTATGGTGCGTTTTTTTTTGTGGCTCTTTATACCTAACTGGTTGGCCACCCCTGTGATATTGTATCAAAGCTGCCAACAGCTTTTAGAATTGTGTTCCTTTTCTGTTTTCTTTTTCGAAATGTGACTATTTTCATCGCCCCGAAATTGTAAAGATCGGCATTTGTGGAAACAGTGGAAAAGGTAACAACATGCTTTAGAGTTTCTCTGATGCTTGTGCGTTGACAAAGCAGACTAATGGTGCTATTACAGCATAGCCAAAAATGTCTGCAAAGTTTGCTCAACTATGGCCACAAGATACAATTTTAGGATAATGCTAAAATGTAGGCTAATAGTAGCACAAGTAGAGCACCAAGTTTGGCTAACATTAGCCATCATAATCTACTAGGTCATACCACACCAATTGAGGCTCAAAACCACTGAATGTATTGAATTGAGGAATGGTGTGCTTTATTGCTTATAAATTCAACTTTTCATCTGTAAGAGGAAGCGTGTGTAATTTTCTTCTTCCAAAAGTTAGTCTCACTTGGAGCCAGGGTGAGGAATGTTTCATTACAGGATTAGAGACCGTTACCTCTGAAGCAGCGGAGAAACATCCCCGTGTCATGCTGGAATTGCTTCCAGTGGACAGTGATTTATTCACAAGCTGTGGTCACGGAAATGACCTTCATAATATTGGTGACAAACGACACTGACCAGGCCGTATCAGATTTTTAATAAAAAATGCCAAATTAGCTTGATGTATTAGCAGATGAAATGGTACATACAGTAATATCCAACCCAGTACAGTATGTGCCTGTGAATGTGTGTTGGAGAGGATAAAAAAAAAAAAGAAGCTGTCTGCATGATACCCGCCGCTCGGTTGTTCTAATTTCAAGGTTCTGGAGGTGCTGGAGATGCTTGGCTAGTGGACAGTGATATTGCTTCTGTGTTGCCGGGGATGTAACCCTCCCCCTCGCCACCACCCAGATAAGATGTCATCAGATTTATGGTTATGGATTACTTGCAGATTTTGTCACAGTGGCTACAGATGTTGAGTGTCACTGTGGGAGAAGGGAAGAGGGAGAGACTGTAGAAAGAGAGGAAACTGTTACACAGGGTATACTTGAAGAGATGCACTCCATTTGCACATACTTGTCAGGCTGAATCCCACAGAGCAGGATGCTCATTTTCAATTCATAGCTAACTAACAGGGCATGCAATATAGCTAGATGTGCCTGCTCTCAGAGTAGTCTACTTTTTTCAAGGGGCATGAGACCCATAATCTGCAATAGTCCTTTCTTTATATGTTGTATTTGAATAATTATTTCCAATAATAACTCCTTGGCAATTATCTTTGTTTCAACATTTGATTGTGATGCTTTGTTTGGATTTGAATTCTAATAAAGCCGCATCCACTCCTCTAAATACATTATTAAACCTAATTATGTGGAAGCAATATTCCTTTTCCGACAACATGCCCGACTGAAGCTTGGGACCGTGCTTATTCCTCATCTGCTTCATTTCATAAAGCTTTAATTAACACAACAAAGGTTCATTGTCCTCCAGATGCCATCACTCAGTGGACAAGTTCAGATGTGAAAACTGTCAAGAAGTTCAAATCCCAAAAGTTTGAAGCTGAAAGACACTGTGACAAAACCGTTTATAGCTGTGTAGTAAAAGGATGTACAGAATATGTCACCCATGTTTTTGATGAATCACCACTGTAATGAACAGAAGGGTGCACTTTAAAAGCAATAACAAGCTGTCTCATTTCCTTGAGTGCCTCTTAAAAAATGTCCTACTAATATACAGTAAGAAGTAGATTGTTGAGGGCTACAGTTTGGAGGATGGGATCCTCCAAATTGAAAATATATATTGGATTTGAACCCAGTTAGTATCTTTTTTTTTTCCCACCACCTCCTCAGCATGTATTGGTCATGTCTGACATACTAAAGCCAGCACAGGCCAAAGGCTCAAACTCATATTCCTGTCACTGAGGCTAAAGAGAGCCAACCCAGAGAACAACTGGTCACGCTGGGTGGAAATTGACATAACAGATGAACTAACATTTGGCTTTTGGAATGATAAGCCTGGCCTGGCATTTAGTGACATTTGCCTTGCCACAGACATGCATTTGAAGGGTCGGAAGTAGAAAAAAAACAAGAGTGGAGTATAATTGTGGGCTGACTATTCATTGTGGATCTATTAGCAGATCTCTAGACAGCACAGTGGACAGTGAGTAATGTTAAATGAAGTTGTGACATGTCATTTATTTCTAAATGTCTCTTTCACACAGGCTGCCACCTTTAATTGAGCTCTAATGGGACCAAAAATTACACGTGCAGTGTGTGCTTTACCAAACAGGATCTTATTCAACTCTATGAGGGATGCAATTATAAAATGGCAGAATTCATGCCACTCTTCATCTTTTTTTAAGTGAAATCATGTGAAAACAACCTAACATGGTTACTCTGGAAGACTGCAAACGACTCATGTATCCTAGCTTCGACATTATTTTTGGATTGCACTTTGTGTGATCCCCTTGCCATTAAAGCTGCACAAATTAACATTTTTATATTAACAATGGTTGGAATGACTGTGTAATGTGAAAAGGGTCGCTTTTTGTGACACATCCACAATTATCCCCCCCAATCTGCAGTCCCCCTTAGCTTTACAGAACATTTTAGCATATTTAAGCTCTTTGTTTTAGTTTTATGGCCCGCAACTTTACTGCTTTGATGCAGTGTCGTGGCTCTCATCGTCCTTTTTTTCCAGCCACATCAAAGCAGCATTATGAAAGCCCAGCAACAGAAAATAGACAAAGTTAGCAACAGGAGTATTTAGCTGCTAAAGAGCCAGCATTTACAGTATCTCAGGAGGTGGTGGAGGCCAAAACAGAGGTAAAAAGAGAGTGAATATAGGACTTACATTCACCAGGTAGCCAGAAACACAATGCCTAATACATGTAAATGTTGCTCTGATCCTGCTGGAAGTGAAAATAGACAACCACCTGCTAACATGTGTAGCATGAAAAACTTAAGCTAGAAAACAGCTTATAAGTTAAAAAATAAAAACGTGTCTACAGCTCGTTCCACTGCCTTCAACTGGTCGAGCTACTGCACCCTAGCTTTCACACAAAACTAAAGACAATTCTAGGCTGGGAATAGCAGAGAAGTCATTCATTTTTGACTGAGAATGCAAAGCATAAGTGATGAACAGGATTTGCATTTCATTTCCCACATGGCAGGCCAGATGAAAATATAAAGACGCCACAAAACTCATGTTATAGTACGTAACCCAGTTGTTACTTTATTGTAGATGCTCAATCCAAAAGCAAAGCAAATCAAAGCAACATTTTGATGAGCTGACTTGTTGAAAAGACTGAAGGTTTTACTGAGAGCAAGGTGGGTTCTCTTCAACATCGATTATGTTGTCCGCATCTCAAAATCAGATTGTAAACCCTGGGAATTATGCATCTTGCAGAAAGAAACATGTAAGAAATCTAAAGTCTTGACAATGATGAGATGGCACTAAATTCAGAAGGTTGTTCATTTAAATGTCTAGACCAGGGGTGGCGAACCTGTGGCTCTTGAGCTGTATGCGGCTCTTTGCCTGCACCTGTGAGGCTCTTACTGTGTGGCTGGGGGCTGTGTCATTTGTTGATTGTTGTTTTTAACTTTTCTGAAACATACAGTATTTCAGATAAGTAAAAAAAAAAACACATTTGAATGCATCTGCCAATACTGCCAATACATTTGCCAATTGTTTTAAAATGGAAAATAATGCAGCAGAGTTTTGAGGACAGATTCTGCAACCTGAGGAAAAACAGCGGCCACAGATCACCTTCCTCGTTAACCCTTTTACTGCTGAATCCGACTGTTTGAAAGCCCCTTTAGTGACAAATAAGTGAGAGAGTTGCTTCGAGTGGCCACAACCGAGTTCAATAAGACCTGAAAATGATTGTGGATAACAAAGACTGTCAGGTTTCAGAGTCAATCTAAGTGAGAAAAAAAAACTATGAAAACTGCTATGTATTATGACATTAGATCTGGAAGACACTGTTGCTGTTGTAGTGTGGACGTACATGTGTTGTGTGGCTTTTTGCTATGGTGCGGTTTTTTTTGTGGCTCTTTATACCTAACTGGTTGGCCACCCCTGGTCTAGACGTAGGAAATCTTCACTAGGTTACTAGATCTACCCAGGCTTGTGTTCACTTGTGTTTTCAGCTCCTTATGCCTCAAATCAATAATTCCCTGTCTAGTTCTGAGTTGGGGGAGATGTTCCATGTTGCACTTTCATCTTTTTCTCACCTGACCTTTAGAGCGGGAGACATCATGCTTGAGAAAATAGTCTGCAAATCGACAAAGATGGCTGTTTTTATTAACCCTTTGACCAATATTATACTCTATTTTTCTCCCATTACCTAACCCTTCTTTGGTACTCCCACTTTTCGCTTCATCTTGCTGAGTCTTCTCATATATCCTCGAGGCTTCGTGTGCACCACAAACCAAAACTGGATTTAGAAAAGCTATGATCTCAGTGGAAACTACATTTTGCAAATTGTTGAATCTTAAAAGCCCTGACATGTCCTTAGTCTTTGCAATCAGCTTCATTAAGATGCAGGGCTCTAGAGTGCGACCAAAATTTGTAAGGGTGCGACTAAGATTTTTCCTAGGTCGCACCGGTGCACCTAACGTCCTCGCATCCGCTGCCTCTCCACTAACGAAGCGATGTCGTTTATATCGATATGGTTTAATGTTGCGTTACGTGACCCATTTCTTCTGTAAAGCTGTGCCTGTGTTTGGATCTCTCCTCTTACTCTCCGCGCAGCCCCGCCCCCAATCACTCACACACGCTGACCCGCCAAAGCGCATTCGAATCAAATCAAATTGGGCAGGAAACCCTGTCTTTGCATTTTATTTTAATCACATCTGTTTTAATAAAAGAGCTTGTGAAAGGTGGCTTTGACTTAAAACTGAACATTTAGCCCACTTTGTAAATATATATATATATATATATATATATATATATATATATATATATATATATATATATTAGAGATAGAGATATATATTGTGTATCGCCATTCAGCCGAAAAAAAAAAGAAATATGATTTTTAGTCCTGGACTAGTAGAAGATCTGATAAGAATCAGTGTGGAGGGGCCCAGTTTGGAGAAATTTGATGCTAGGGAGGGTGGCAAGCTGGTTTAGCCAAGGCCGAAGGGGAAGAAGGCCAGATTACAGGTGTTGGCCATCTGAGGGGCATTTGACAGCAAGGGGGGACCCGCTATAAGACTTTGAGTACAGTATAATTGTGCTTCAAATAAAAAAAAAAAAAACAATGTACCAACTACTTATTCTTGTTTAAAATAATTGACATAATTATATATATATATATATATATATATATATATATATATATATATATATATACATATATATATATATATATATATACACACATATATATATATATATACACACATATATATATATATATATATGAATATATATGAATATTGAAATTGTGGCATTAATGGCGATGCTAGGAAAAATTTGGGTGCACCTAAATTTTGTGCTGGTGCACCTAAATAAAAAAAGTTAGGTGACCAGTGCGACCAAGGCAAAAAGTTTGTCTGGAGCCCTGAGATGATTTAATGATTTAATTATTTGGTCTAAGATTTCAGCACCCTGGTTTCATAATCAATAGGATTTGGTAATAAAGCAGTAAAACTCCTTTGATAACCTGATGATAAATAATAACGCATCATGGAATTCAGACAAAAGACTTTCTCAATTGCTACTTCCAAGGAATATAAAACCTCTTTTATTTCTTCTTTTATAGGTTAGCACAAACACACTCACGCTAGGATTTTTACCAAAACAGCCTTGTGCGTTTTGAACTACTTGAATAAATTCAGATTAAATACAAGGGAAAACACTGCTGTTCCACATTACAGTACGCCAGGTGATTCCTCCCACCTGTTCACTCTCGTGCACTCATTTCACATCTCCATTATGAGCCTATCTCTGGCTGGCAGAGGTTGTCGTGTCGCTCTGCTATGCACAGATCCATTGCAGGAGAACAAATTAAGCTTGACAAGAACACAGAGAGCTCTGAATAAAGCATCTTTATTCTAACACTGGGTGTAAAACCAGCAGGGATAAATATACTTTCACGTATGTCACTCGGTGCTTTCTTTAAATGATGAATACTGTTTTGAGATACCTTTCAGCTTGAATTTCAAATCAATTATGGTTGTGAATACACGTCTTGGCGTTTTCACAGGCTAAATTGTCTAGTGCCACCACAAAATGTAAGGAATTGCCTTCTTGCTTTTGAGTCACGAGACATTCCAAAGGGTAGCATCAATCCAATGTCAGTACTTCTGCAGTGGCCATCCATCATAACCCCCTTTAATCAATATTAAAAAATACGTCACGCAAACTTTATTACGGCCAATTTAATCTAGCTTAATAGAATCCAGGCCGCTTGTTTTTCAGGCGCTGGCAACAAAAAGCAAACACAACAAACAATCATTTCAAGCATTATTCTTGCTATCCTTGCTTGACTCTGTTCAGCCCTTTGCATGTTAAAGACACCAGACGTTTGTTTCAAATCCTGGTAGATGAGGAAATATGTACCTTCAAAATCAAAAACTATGACAAAATCTAATAAATAAAACTAACAAATATAATACAATGGTCATTGCCAAATAAAAATGAAATAAAAAGTAATGTGATGAGTAGATTAATGAACTATAGTGCAGTCTTGTTCAAAAGACGCATAGACAAATGGTTGTCATCCTGCTGACAACAATCAGGGACTAAATTAAGGACTAAAATATAAGCGTATACTCTTTTCACATCAAAATTAGCATGTATGCTGTTTTTTTAATCTAAAGATAGACTCCTTTGCCATTGACCGTAGGCCAGTTTGCCTTTCTGGTGTCGTGTTCAACATCACAAGCGTGCTGGAAAACAGGGTTAGTAAACACAAGTTTATGGTGGTAATTTTTTTTTATATATCTATTACTTATTCAGTCTCTTTCAAACTTGATGCTGCCTAATTTGGAATGATGTTCGAGCGCTGCTTGCACGGAGACGGACGGAATTTGTGGCTGAGATGGCAAAGAGTCACAGAATCTACCAATGGAGGCAAAGCGCGTCATAGCTTTGCGCCGGCAATGGGGGCGAAAATTAGCATGTCCACCAGGGTGTCATGTTTCCATCACTACCTGAGACTACTGCAGAGTCATTTGCACCCGGAAATAATTGCAGATTGTAACCTTTTCCCACTAAAGACTAAAGCCAGATGATAGTGGGTATTAGTGGGTTTTTTATCCAGTGGGAAAGAGGCTTTATACATATTTTCATCAAGACAAAACCAAATTCAAAATCAGCCAAAACGAATGCTGTGTTTCCAAATGTACACATATGGTACACACATGGATATCATGTGTTTTATTGCACTGGATCGAGCGAGTTTACCCACAGTGCAGCACCATTAAAGTTCAGTGCCATCAGGGTTTGTCAGATACACCTTTGATGGTGGGCACCGCAGATGTACTTGCCAGCCACCGTGTGACATCTCACAGCTGGATCACACCCTGCGGCCAGCGCGGTGGGTTGAACCTGATACTTCATGTTTAATTTGTCAGCTTCACTGCCTGTGTGCCAAATTGCCACACAGTTATCTATTTTTGGTGGAAAACTCCCACACAGTCATATGAAATGCAGGAGTTTGTTTTACGAGGTTTTTTTTTCTTCTGAAGTTAGATCTTAAGATAGCAACTACATGCAACACCTTAATGAGTTTAACATTATAGCAGTTAATGTGTGAAAGTAGATGAAAAGACACCAAAGAGATGAGGAGGGGGATATTGTGGTGGTTTTCTGTGCTGAGCTGCTAATAAAGAGAGATTTCTTATAATCAATAGCAATGTTGTGCCTAATAAAGCTCAATTGTCATGTGTTTGTGCTTTTAACAAAGTAGGATTCTTCAAGATATATATATTATATATTGATAGTCCATGCACTAGGCTACATTACCTGTAACACATTTCCCCAAGTGGCTATGCACTGTCAACTATTTACTTCAACAAGTGAGAGGGATATTGCAATCCAATTCCTTTTTTGATTTTTAAGCTGATAATATGATTGAAAATGTGAATTACAGTGAGTGTTTTATGCATTTTAGAATGGCATTAAAGCTGCATTAGGAAGCCTCACGATGTAAAAACCCATGTTGTGCAACAGAGTAGCAACAGATTAGCCAAAAGGCAGCTTTGCCGCTGCCTTACACTGAGCTGGAGGAAAGACAAAAAAAGACATAGCAGAGAGTTTGCAACCCACCACTAGCAGTGAAGATATTTAGATCAGTGTCTCTCCAGCTCTTGATCAATGATATCTGCTGAGGGATGTCTACCCACATTCTGCTCAAATGCTGGAGAATGTCACGAAAGCAAGGATTTATTTGGCCTGCTGGGAGCAGAGAGGCATAGCACCAGCTTGGTAAAACATCAGACTGCAAGTGCAGAGTAAGAACAGGAATTCCAAGACAAGAGAAAAGTGAAAAACATATGTGGTCACACGATTTTGAGGTTCGCCACGAGCGTGTGTGTGTGTGTGTGTGTGTGTGTGTGTGTGTGTGTGTGTGTGTGTGTGTGTGTGTGTGTGTGTGTGTGTGTGTGTGTGTGTGCCTGGGGAGCGTTATCTCTGAAGACCATAGCATTGACAATGAGGTCCAGAACAGAATCAAAAAAGCATCAGCTGCCTTTTGGAGACTCCGGCAGCGGGTTTTTCAGAACAAGAACCTTCATGTCAACACAAAAATCTGCGTCTACCAAGCGGTCTGCATCAGCACCCTCCTCTACAGCTGTGAAGCCTGGGTTACTTACAGCCGCCACATCAAGTCCCTGGAACAATTCCACATCTGCTGTCTCCAGCACATCCTGGGAATCCCTTGGCGTGACAGAGTGCCTCATACTGAGATCATCAGGAGAACAGGCTGCAAGAGTATTGAGGCCACAATCACCCAGCACCAACTGCGTTGGTTGGGGCATGTCATAAGGATGCCCTACAACTGTCTGCCCCGCAGAGTGCTATATGGCCAGCTACACCAAGGCCAGCGCTCTGCCGGAGGCCAGAAGAAACGCTTTAAAGACCAATTGAAGACAGCATTTAAGAGGTGCAAAATCAAACCTGGGGACCTGGAGAGAATGGCTGCTGATTGCAACAGCTATGTCTAGATGGGACCCAAGCACTGGAGGAGGAAAGGACAGTCAGGAGACAACAAAGAAAGCTCAGGAGGAACACACCCACACCCATGAATGCCAGTAACACCAATACCATGTATACATGCCCCACCTGCAATAGAACCTGTGGATCCAGGATAGGACTATACAGCCATCAGAAAATTCACTGTTAAAAGACAGAAGCGGACATCATCATCGGATTCGATGGACAACTACAAGCAAGCGTGTGTGTGTGTACACAGAAGTCATAGCCGTACGTGAATGTGTTTCTTCTCTCTAATAAAATAAACACAAGTTAATCTCAGTAAGTGTGACATCAGTAAACATTGGCTAAAATACAAATTCTGGCGAAGGAGTGAACGGTGACTCAGCTCAGTCTTTGTCATCAACTGATAAAGCAGTGAATAGAAAATGAATAAAAGTAACATCAGTCCCAGCTGCAGAGCAGAGGCCCGATAACGCCAGTCGCCATCATAAATTCATTATCTTCCACATCCCAAGAAAACAAAACAACCTACGCTGAAAAATATTTCTGGCTTAAGACACTTTGGTGACTAAAGCCAAGTGTTATGCAACATGTCTCAGTGGGGAAACTGCAAGAGGAGTAGTGGAATAGAAGTCCAAATCAAAGTTTAGTCTCCTCAAAGGACCCTGAAGAAGAATGTAGGAGTAAGGGAGGACGAGTGTGGCTTTTGGACACAAATCATTTGTGAAAAGGGGCATTCGGTTTTAGACGCAAGGTCGTCCCTCGATGCTTCCAACCCTGGTTACTCATGCCTTAAGAATGTTGTGTGTGTGTGTGTGTGTGTGTGTGTGTGTGTGTGTGTGTGTGTGTGTGTATGTGTGTGTGTGTGTGTGTGGTAGGGGCAAATGAGTGTATGTTTTTATGTGCGTGTCAGTTTGGTTACTCATGGGTCCAGAGGTTCTTCCAGAGACAGACAGCGCTAACTTCAGCAGACACACTTGGACAAGCACACACACGGTCACAAACACAGATTAATCTCTGTCGGGACTCGCAGGACCCGGGGACACTTTGGAACTAGTTTGTGTGTGGAAGGATAGAGGAGGACACTCAAACATAACTCCCCAACTTGACTATTCAATTGAAATTAACTATGGTAAAAATGGTTAAGATTGTGTGATGTAAACAGCACAACTTGTTATGTGTAGGCTTCATGTGAATAGGCAAATAATTTAGGTAAACATATGAAAAATGCAAATATGCCTACATATTTTTAATGTCATATACCCATACCCTATTTGCATAGTACGATGTTAAAACTGATTTAGTATTGCACTCCTATAACACCAAAAAATGATCAGAATCGGCAGAGATACTGCCTTTTTTATTCCATGTTTTCTTTTTTGGTGCCTATATTAACCACAATGCAACTCACTCACCCACTGACAGTGTTGCAAAGGTGCATTTTCTGCCAGAAAGCACAATGCTGCAAGGACCTTGGTTTCTGCAAGGACAGCATGTGTTCTCATTTGCATCCTAAACAAGGGCAGTCTGAAATTACTCAGTTTCTGTCAAAACTAATTTTAACAGGTTCAAACATTCCCAAACATCTCTTCCCTCACTCAATGTCTCTGTCTGAACGCCGTCTCCCAAATTAATTTTCTCAGATTAGGAAGCTGATCAAATGTTTTGACTCCTAGTCCTAAAAGGTAGGACCAAAAATGTGCCAGTCTGAGAATTTTTGGACTGTTGGGACTGATTTCCTACTACGATATATTTAATTGTTTTTATCTGCTCTTTAATGTTGTATGTAAAGCACTATGAATTGCCTTGTTGCTGAATTGTGTTGTACAAAGCTGCCTTGCCTATGAGACGTTTGATAAATACGGGCCCTGGTCTAACTTTATATTCTGCAATCAAAACTGGGGGATTCTAGCATTTGTAGGTTTTTTTTTTTTTTTTATTACCACAACACATACATAAATTAAGGAAGGGGACTCATTAAGTCCTGGCTATGACCCTGCTTAAAAATGTATAGTTCATACACTTAGTGTCAAAGAATGTAAACAATGTTTACATGAGTCCTTGTCATGTATATGAAAATTATATTTGACTCCAGGATATGTATATATAAAAAAACATTCAATATCAAATAAATACAGCAAAAAGGGACTTTACATCCCTTACCTCTGACTGGATATTTGAATACATTTACACATATACGATCTGTTGAATTTACATTTAAGACATATAGTGGTTGTCCATCTGTAAGCTTCGCAGCTACCCAGTACAGTGATCCAGAGTAGGAACTGTAACACAAGCTGTAGATGACGGTGGGGCTCAGTACACCACCGCGAGGGTTTAATAATGTGTCATCTTTCTCTCTTACAGCTGAGTGTGAGCTTTGCCGTGTGTGTGTGTGTGTGTGTGTGCGTGCGTGCGTGCGTGCGTGGACGACTGGTGATTCCCTTTTTATGCTTCCTACAGCAACACTTCAACACACCGAAGTGACAGAACTCACAGGAAGAGTTGAGACACAAAGGCTCACAGCGGAGCGTGCACTTACTGTGTGTGTGCAGCCTTTATTTAAGCGTGCACGCAAACGAGTTCTTTCACAAGTGCATGCGAGTATGCGCGTCTATAACCAAGTGTTTGTCTGGGCCTGGAGTTACAACAACGCTACTGCAGCAAAGGTACTTTGGTTATGCCCTTGACCCAAGTCAAGCTGCCATGTCTAGTTCTCAAATTAAGCACATGATGTCTGTGCAGGCCCAGCCCACGCACCTTCTGGCCACATGAGCATCTGAATGTGCTTTCCTACCCGCAGCTGCTGCTAATTAGCTGAACTGATGGCAGCGGGTATGTTGCATAAATTATTTTTTTCATTGGGTGATAGACAATGTATATGATTTAATATCCTGTAGTTACGTAATGTCTTTGCCTAATGTCAGTTCACAGCTGTCCAATGCAAGTCATCTGAAATCAGCTGTTTAATACTAACTTTCAGGAAGAGTTAAAGAGCAGCCTTTTATTCAGCTTTTGAAAGTATAAAAAAGAAATGTCACTTTTGCCCTTTTGCATGTTATATTTGGGCTACTTTGATGAACATATATGTCTGTGTTGATTGAGTTTGGAAGAAAGTGCATGTTTTCTAGCCATACTGGTGGGCAGCAAAACATTTAAGCACCCAGATCTCATAGGAATATTCTAAAATCCTTCAAGATTTTGGCTCAGTCACATCCAATAATTTTAAATCATAGCCAGTTCTTATTTAAACACATGATAACATCTACTGGCAAGGTGCTTGCAGCCAGCTCTATGCACTAGTTTCATTGAACATGTGAATAGGCTAATTTTAAGCATAGCTAATAGACACATTTGGAATCTTTCTCAAAGACACATTGCAAGTAAGACTTGGCTGAGAAAATAACAGACAATTCTGTTAAAATGTCTTTAGGAAATTGGGGAAAATAACATACTGGCAGATTATTGAATTTCCGCCCATCTGATTTAGCATGTACTGTAGTGTTCTTTTCACACTGTCAAATAGGTATCAACCAAGGTACAGGTGTAATTTGGACAATTTTTCTGTGGTTTTGACATGTTCTACTTCACCATAAGAATACAAAAGAAAAGTTTGATCCAGTATTCCATGGAAAAGCAAAGCTCTGATAACTCTTAGTCATGCCTTCTTTACCAGGTCAACAGGATCAGTAAGTACTAAGACTGTCCTTGAACAAGAGCAGTTGTGTTCAAAGCCATGATTTGATTTGAAATAGCAATCTCTCAAAAAAGATGTTTTCGACTAATACTTATTCTGACAAATGTTTGGTATGTAATTGCTTAATCCACAAAATTGTACAGAAACCAGGTTATTGCAATTCACGCCTAATTGGCACCATGGAAATTGGTGCTTGAGGTGTAATAAACTAATTCAAAAGGTGTGAGGGGCCTACAGTTTTAATACGACACATTCATTTCCCCACCAACAAACAGAATTATTAGCTTTTCAATGTGTTGAATCAACAGCTTAACTACTAAGAAAATGTAGATGTTATCAATATTTTCACTCCACGAGTGTTGTCTTGAGGTGGTTCTTTTTTCATCAAAGGAGAAATTCTACTCCTCACAATCTAATCTGAGGGTCAATATTTTATTCATACGTTCAGAAATATGAATTAATGAAGCCCTTTGTCACCCCCCCAATATCTTGTTAGTCATTCCTCTACAAATGTAAATATGTTCTATGTGAGTCCTTGTTAGCTGCAGTTGTGCGATTTTTTTTTTTTTTTTTATGTTGGCTGTTACACAACAGAAGCCCAGAGCCCTCAACGACTTGCTATGCCCTTTCATTTGTTTCTGTGTGGGGCTCTCACCAATGAATCCTTGGACGATCTAAGAAAACTCTTAAGGTGGTTTGAAAATCTTTCATGGAGAGTAGCAGGGACCAAACCGTTATTTACCAGTGGGTACATCTAAATTGCTAACTTTGACCCAAAGCACTGCAGATCAGGGATTCCCAAACAGGGGAACATGCACCCTACAGGTGTCCTTCTGCAGTTGCTCAGAGGTATGTGGAAAGATTGTGGAGAAGCTCAACGAATTTGAAAATAAATAAATTGTGATTTGATTAAAAAAAATAAAATACAAAATCCGCATTTTGAGTCAGCTGTTACACCTGAACACTATGTGTATTGATTGAGAGTGTGTGGAAAAAAAATGGATACATTAGTACTACACTAATGGATTAATGGTTGTCATAGATAGCTAAAAGTAATAGAACAGTTGAAAAAGATGACGTTAATGCAAAATACTCAAATGTTCCCTTTTAAATCCCTCTAACAATTACACTGCCATATAGTACCATACAAGACACAAATCAAAAACGGCACATATCTGTTTTGTTTCATACCTAGAGGGTTATTTTTCCCTTTTCTTGCAAATGAGGGTGGCATTAAGCCTTTCTCAATTAGCCATCTGGGGGTCGATGGAAAAATAGCACTCAGACTGTAATCATGGTTCCCCTACCTTGCTTGCCAAATACTGGCTAACCGGCTGGGCTCTCCAGCTCCCTACTCTCAAATGTCCTTATGCGCTTGATAATCACTCTGTGGAAATGTTCACAAATCTGACAATGTGTGTGTTTGTGTGTGCATATCACAGTTAATCTTACTATGAATGACTGTCTGTGCAAGTGTGTGTGTGTGTGTGTGTGCAAGTGTGTGTGTGTGTGTGTGTGTGTGTGTGTGTGTGTGTGTGTGTGAGGCCCAAACTAACCCTCTGTGCGATTGATGATCACCAAGTGAAAACATTTAGATTGCCTGCTTCTTGGTGCCAGTCTGTATTAGGCTGGCGATGAGACCATTTCTACTTTGATTACCGTTTTGGCATTTAACCTGCACAGATAACAGTGGCCATCAGCAAGAAAAAGCTCTGTGGACCAGACACCCGCTACATGCAGACACACACACACTCAGAGTTCACATAATTGACTCATGACATTGCCAACACCCCTTTCCCTTCTTTGTACCCCCCCCGTGTCTCATTCACACTCTCTGCACTGTTCTGCACTCACGGCACACTAAAGCTATTTGGATTAAAAGCATCCGCCATGTGTGACATGTGAAATTCTCTCTCTGTCTCCCTCGCTATTTATGCTCAAAGGCACCTCTGTATCTTGCTAGCAAGCAGCATGAGCTGCTTGACTCTGCCACTGTATTCTGCCACTGTATGCAAATTAGGCGATTATCTCACCTCGCAAAAAAGGAATATTTCTGTGCATATCATAATGCATTTTTTTGTATATGCTTCTGCATGCACAGTAGGCTAGGAATATTAGCAGGAAGTTAACAAACATTTAAGAATTTAACGAATTGCCTTCGTAATAGTTTTGTACTTACCAATTCCAAATATTTATCACAATTCCTGACCCAGGCAATCCATCTGTCAGTCTGGGGAGGGTGTAAACCACTACATGGTACTATACACACGGAGTTACCAGCCACATTTCAGCTGAAGGCAAGACAATTTGTATTATCTCAACCAAGCAGCAAAGGACACTAGTGCTGCGAGAAGGATATACGACCCTATGATCAGTGAAGCAGCCAAGTTAGCAGGGATGTTTTACCCCTGGACAAACACAAAACATCTGCAGATTTAGAGGTCAGTGTATTCGTCACAATGAGTATTACTCAGCCTATAAAGCATGTCTTCTGTGGCTCTGAATGAGCTTTCCAAAGTCTGAGAAAACAACCATGATGATGGGGCTGGGAGATTTATCACAGAAAGTCTGTGTTACAAACTAGGGGCATGGAGTTTGAATGATGTGGGCATTTACCTGGCAGGAAGATTCAAATTAAACAACGCTATTGGTTGCATTATGATAAATGTAGTGCAGTCTGTGTGTTTGAAGCTTGACTCACACTAGTGACTACAAGTCAGGATATATCCGCCTCTGCTGCTTCAATTTTATCGGTTTAGTGGTCCCTGTACTTAATAAAGACAATACTAATTCCCTCAAGTAACCTTTTGTGGTCACCAACCATTCCACTGATGTTGGGTTTCAATGTGGGAGACTAATAATAATTTGGTAGAAAATGCCAAAATCTATACAAACTGTTGTGCATAAGTAGTCTCACAGTCCACTAGCATGGCTGTAGTAAAACTTATAATATGAAGACAACAATATAGTACATTTTTACTGTCAAATTCAACGATGGTGGCATATGTAAAATCTGTACCAGCTTGTTATTGCTTTCTTTAGTTGATGCTGTTAGTTCTTGTATAGCGCAAACCAACTTAGCCCCTGGATAATACTAGGTTTTCATCATCTTAAAAGGTCAATGTCAACAGGGCAATCTCTACAACACTTGCTATATTCCTTTAAGGTGGGTAAAGGGCATAAAATAATGCTTCCCTGCGTCTCTAATTGACATTGGTTTATATTTGTGGTATTGATGCCTTATGATGATCACCGTCTGGAGCTTGTACTTTGCAGAGCATTTAATTTACTGCTACATCACTGGTTGTGTGTGCACATTCGCTTTGGCAAACAGCCCCGGCTCTTAATCTTTGAGGGTGCGTTTGCCTTTCTTGCCTGTGTACGTGCCCCTATAGTTCATGAATAACTCTTGCTTTAAGATACTGAGAGTGGATTTAGGGAAAGGGGCCATAAATCTGAGGCTGACATCAGTGAAAGTCATTAGTCAGCCGTCACAGATCCTGGCCCTCTGCCATATCACAAGAACCACCTCGCTCTCCCTCACTTCGTTCCTCTGTCTCTCGCTCTCTCTGCCTCCATAACGAGAGCCATCTTGGTCAGCCATAGCCTCATTTCTCTAATGGAGCCACTGAAATCAAGAGGATTCATGTTGAAGCAACCTGTTTTGAGACTTAGAAGCACAGACACGCGCACACACAGAGTTACAGTACGAGGAGGCATAAGTCAGTAAAAATCTTGAGTTATAATACTTTTAACTTAAATTTTCTTTTACAAAGAGGGATATATTACCATTATATTTTATCTTTCTCCTTTAGTATGTCAGACTTTTTTCTCCCACTTCAGCATGCACAAGCACACAGAAAAAAACAACTTTAAAAACCCTCCACACAAGAGGAAGAAACCAGTGTTCAAAGTAAGAGCAGAAAATCTGTTTACCAAGGTGCAACCCAAATTCATTGCGACTGGGCACTGAGGAGAAGGTAACACCGTGTGCTGCAGCAAAGTTCAGAAGATTTAAAAAGGTCCCTTTGTACCTTCAGTGAATGTGATTGATGTTGGGCAGGCCCCGAGAAAGCAGGTGGCTCATCCATTGCTGTTTTCAGAATAGGGGTGATCAAGGTTTTTTCGAGATTCACTTTCTAGGGAAATTGAGAAGGATGCACAGGCTCTCCGGGGAGCTGGCAATTTTCATTTGCTCAGGGAAGGGCGTGTGTTACAGCCGGCAATATACAAATGCACACTGGCCTTTCCTGCAGGATACAACGCTGGGTATCGTTGTATCCTGCACTCCATGTGTGTAATTGGAGATTGCAGAGGTTAGACTGTGAATGAATCAATGCCTGGATCAATTCAGAATGCATTTAATTTACCAGAAATGCAGAGCTCTCATTGTCTGTCCAGTGGCCTTTTATTAGATGAAATTTAATCATTGCATCCAGGCCTTATCAGCAGCAGTGAAGACAGGAAATTAACTGCTTAGAAAATATTAGTCAACTTTGTCACGCTGAATACAACTTAATTGTGTAATAATCCCTCAATGGCATTTCACTTGTTGACACAAGACCAGCCAATAAATGCTAAAGCTAAACAAGCCCAGAGCAATGTAAACATGTACAGTTCTATTAAGCTGATAACGCATGACTGCTGTTATCATTTGTGCTTATTTTAAGCTGCCCTGTGCTGCAGGGTTTTGTGTTGCCTGCAGAAAGGGAAGATGCTTCTGCCAAGAATACATTGAATGAACTGTACCAAAGATGTATTGTTACTGGACACTTTGATGTGCAAACCAGGCGTGTTTTGGATGTATGAAGGATTTGTATGTTTATTCATTCCAGGATTTTGCCAAGTAATAAGGCAGCAGGTCTACACACTGGCAGCTATGTGCCAACTACGACTGTGTTCAAATAGGCAACAGTACTGCATGAAAGAATGCAACCCGCAACCACAGAGTTCTGGCAACAAAAAAAACCCTGTTTGGTAGTTGAGTCCATTTGGTCCCATGAGGGTCGGGCCCCTCCTAAGGGTCATTCAAACAATCTATGGGGTTTTGAGAAGATTACTGGGAGAGGAAAGAAGACAAAACTAAGATTGCAACACAGGCCAAATACTTTGGCAGTGACTGGTTACACCATTAACAATGCATTGCGTTTCATAAGCTTATCATGTTGTGTATGTAAAATCACCAAAACCAAAAAAACAAACCAAAATTGCAATTAAGCACAGGGCTGGAGGCAGTGTTGTAGTCGAGTCACCAATTGTCGAGTCTGAGTGAAGTCTTGAGTCCAAGTCCAAATCACCAAAGAAGGAAGTTGAGTCTGAGTCGGGTCCCCATTACCTGAGTTTGAGTCTGAACAGAGTCATTATTTATTTTTTATTATACATTTTATTTTCTTTGAATCAATTCCAAAGATGTGGCAACACAACTGAACTTTATGATCTGATGTTGTTGGTATTCCAGTCCATGATGGGCTACATCACCTGAAAATGAGTACAAACATCAGCGGCTCTACAAAAAGAGTAAACATCAAAGCCAGCATCAAATACATAAGTCCACAGGATGCATGACATTCCTTGTGACAGTTCACCCTCTAATGCCAAGCTCTTGATGCATGACCTAAAGACATGGCAGAGCCTTTCCACATCGGTAGCATCAAATGAAAAGCAAAGGTCAATAATGGCTTTTTCGTACTTTTAGAAGCATAATATAAGGATGCGAGCCTGCAGCCATGCATATATGCTCACAAAATGCATACGCACATAAACTCACACACACACAAGCTCACTTGAGTCAAGGACTTGTATCAAATTACAGTTCAGAGACCAGAGGTAGGTGAGACGAAAGAGAAACTCGAGCAAATAAATAAACAAATGCAAACAAGGAATAGATCTCTTTCCTACTCGTCCTCTTTCCCTCTCTCCAGTCCTTTAATCCCCTTCACGGGCCACTAAACAATCACCAGACACAATAAATCGGGACGACAGAGAGCAGCTGAAGTGCCAGTTGAAGACCATGCATACAGTATGTGGTCAATTTGAGTGTCTGTCCACAGCTGTCTCCGTCTCTCCTTGTCTCCTTTAATCAGGGCTGTCACAAATGTTTCATTGCAGGTGCTGTGGAGCATATTGTCTTTTGATTCTTGGCCGTGTTGTCCCCGCTCGGCACTTGGAACATTTCTGCTTTGATGCAGCCAGCGTCTTCATTGATTCAGCGGTGCCCTCGGAGGCCTGCAGTCTGTTCCCCGGACACCACGGAGCTAAATGACACATTTGACACCATTTCAGAGGCGGAGAGAGAGGAATGCTTCTCTTTGATTGGGAAAACATCAAGGTTTCACCGTGATTGCTTCTCTAAGTGCACTTTGTCATTATAAGCAGTAAGTAGTTGTTCAGGCATGGACATATGTCGGAAAATAAATCTCTTATCTGCAATCAGGAATTCCCCTGAGGGCAGCCTACTCACTCCTTATCATTTATTCTGGTTTTGCAATCTCTTTAAAGACTCAATATGCAATCAAAACACAACAAAAAGGGCAATTGATGACAGGTTTTGACTGTGTGAAACATTTACTTTCCATCTTAAGTTGTTTGGTCTATTTGAAGCAGTGCACACACACAAAAACACACACAAAAGCAAGCGAGAGAAGCAAACACAGTAATCTGAAATAGTCTAAATGGCTTCAAGGTCTCATGCCAGCACTAGCTAAAAAGGCACGACATTTTTGTAAAGCAGAAAAGGAACATTATTCTCAGCACGACAGCTCCAGCGAGACATTTGTGTGACGGGGCATTGATTGGAGAAAATTTTTGCTCATAAATAGCTAACAGGGACAGAGTTTAAAAAGCGAGGTAACTCCCCTGGTGTGATACTCACACACACGTTTAGTGTGTTTTGCTGCACATTAAAAGGGAGTTAAACAGTAAATACTGTTTTTTATTATTATTTATTTCACTTCCCTCTACAGACTCATATTTACATTATTGTTACCGTTTGGGTATGCTGCCTTGCTAAAGTGCACTTCCACGCGAGTCCCAAGCTGATTTCTTCGCCATCTCTTCTTGTCTCTTTACTAAATTCAACTCACTCATTCAAATGCTTTTTAGTGACAGCCCAGTGCTTTAATTTGACTGAATCCAACCCTGGTACATATAGGAAGGGGCTGGTTGAACAGTTTAATGACCCCTATATTAAGAGTGTAGTTACTAAGGGGACACATTCATTTGAACTTCCTGGACCATCAATTCATTAACTTCCTCTGCCATATTTACACACATAATTTGTGTACCGAGCAAGCAAAAATGGAAAATAGAAAGAAAAAATCAGCTATTCACAGCTGCGTGTGTAGCTGATGGATGGTGGTTTGCCTTCATGTGGGTGCAAAGCATTTGGAGACCTGCAGCGTGTGATTTAACTGTGAGCAGGGAATGGATTTCAGTGGCCCTGTAATGGGGGGGCTGGGTATAAGGAAAGGATGACTTGGCTCAGGAAGAGAGCCTGCACCCGTAATGGATGCCAACTGAAGGGTAATCATAGCAGACACAGAAATTAGTCCCATCAGTACTGGGGGACTATGAAGTATGAAAACTGCTGTATAATAAGTCAAGAATTCTTTAACAATCTCTGGGAGGAACTTAATGTTTCAAGAGGAAAATGTGGGGGAAAGAAAATCCCTGAGTAGCTTCTGTTTGCTTTTTTTTGTCTTTACCCTAGATGCATACTGTAGTGAAAAAGAGGAGATATACAGCATGGCCAATTACACCGGCCTCTTGCTGATAGTCAGAGCGTAACAGCATCAAATACTAGGTATTTGACGGATTATCATATGGGACCACCAGGCACTATGTGAAACCACTAATGGTGTTTGCTCCAAAAGAGAAAAAAGGAATTTACTGTGCATGTATAAAACAATCTTTCAGATCTAAAAACGGCTCTGCTGCCATTTAGAATACAAATAAGTAATCTATGTTCTGTGGCTTTCTGAGGGGCATATTCTAATGGGGCAAATAACAGTGAAAATGTGAACGGTGAGTAGGGCTGGGCAATATATTGATATTATACTGATATCGTGATATGAGACTAGATATCATCTTAGATTTTGGAAATCGTAATATCGTAAATGGCTTAAGTGTTTTCCTGGTTTTAAAGGCTGCATTACAGTAAAGTGATTTTCTTTGTTACCAGACTGTTCTAGATCTTCTATTATTTTTACCTTTACCCATTTAGTCATTATATCTACATTACTGAAGATTATTTAACATCTATGTTGTTAAATAACTAAATAAGCATTCTTTACTTTTACACATACAGTAAAAATGTTATCAAATATACTGTATGTAATTTGATTTGAGACTCAAAATGGTTAGACATATGGAAGCAGTGATGCATGGTCACAAAGTAGACAATATGTATAAGCGACACTGTATGGGCTATCCCTGGTGTGCTGCAGCTTGATATTCCAGTCACATTGTTAGAAGGTGCAGGCAACAGACTATGGCGAAAATCAGACTTTCCACAGGTTTTTCCAACAATTGTCCGGGACCAATTTTAGTAGAACATGTGTTATATCTGGAAATACACAGCAAATAATACTAAATGAATATTATGTAATAAATAAATATGATGTAATGTAATATGATGTGGAGTATGAGTTTGAATAAATGTAGCTGGTTTGCAGCCCTCTTAAAAGCTAAACATTTGTCAGGGTAAATATGGACACATGGTAAAATACTGACATTTGGTGCAAAAGGCAACAATAAACAAACACACAGACAAGCAGAGTGGAGAAAGGGTCACAATTGTACGTGATATCTCATTTACCGGTAAGCAAACACCTAATATTATCATACCAAATGTTTAAAACAATTTGACCACTGTCAGCACTGTCAGCATTGAGCTCAGGCTTGTACATGGGAAGGGGTAGAGTACATGCAGAGGGGCAAGGAGGAATTTCATTGGTTCTTTCCAAGTGGACCGCAAGGCAGTGATTGGTGTGCAGTTTTACAGGATTACAGCAGATACAGATGACGGATCTTTTTCGCTCTTTTTTCAGCACCCATAAGTTATTTATTGCTGTCGGGGTGTAAAGCCTGGTAAAAAATTTATGTATATGTATATTGGAAATAGTAACCAGGCCTGCAAAATATTAAATATTCATAACATGACTGTCTGGAAGAATTCAAGAAAATTATGGCAACATTAATATGCGCAGACTTTGAAATGTGTCTTGTGCTGCGTCACTGTCACCAGCTTCAAATGCTGCGAGCTGGATCAACCTGAGGGGATGTGGAATAGTACAAATCGTGGCAGAAATGGGATTGTATGCATTAAAGATTATGTCTAGGTCAAATAAAGAAGAGTTTTTCCTCCCTTTTAATGCAAATAACATTTAGAGGCCTGACAAGGGAAAATCCAGTTATTCACTACAAAAATAGCAAAGATGAGGGAAAAAAAATGTATATAATTTTATGTGGAATATATATATACATTTTCTAAATTTAGATTGAGAGGATGACATCCTCCTTGTCACATTTCTGCCTCTCACTTCAGTGATCTCTATGGTAGGAGATTCCCCAGCCCCTTTCTCCGCTCTTTAGATAACAGAAACCACAAAAATGCTCTTATTATCTTTCTGTTGACATAGCTCTAGCAGAATGCAGATATTTTAATTAATGAGCTCGACATTTTCTTTGTCATATCCTATTGTGTTTTTTTCAAACCACTGAATTGGTCTAAAATTTGAACGTTGGGAATAGTTTTTATGTGATTCTCTTCACTCCTCAGCATGTTCATTATCACAATGGAGAGCCTGTCAGTCAGTCAGTAAAAAAAACATTGGTCTTGACCAGCCTGCTCAGCGGTGCGGCAAACACATGATAAAATATACTGTTCAGAGGGATCTGAGCACATACTGCAAAACTGGGAACAAGTCCCTAGATAATTCACCTATCAACATATTGGGCCTAAAGATAATATCTGCAAAAATAGAGACCCTAATTATTACTAGAACTTGTATGACCATTCACAGTTGAAAGGATTTCAAGTGCAGTTTCAAACAGTTTGACTAATTAACGTCAGTTAAATGAGGTCCGCCATATTTTTTTGAAAGGTAATTATATCGTTTTACGATTCACTGACCATTTGTCACCACTGAATATAAATTATTTCTTGTCTGCTTAATTGTGCCTTAGCATATTCGGAAGAGTGGAGAAAGATGAAAGAAATGATCCCAGAGATAGTTTAAAGTTTTTGACATTTGGCTAAAGATGATGTGCCCAGGGAGAAAAAGTAGCAACTTGAAAGCAAAGTTGGCCATTCAGCCTGTTAAAATGTAGATAAAATGCTTTGTTAAGTTTTCAAACAGCACGGAAGACACTGTCTACATTGTACTGAGCAAAAGCCTACAAAACACTAAAAACTGTCACATCAACAAGCTGCCTTTGTCAGTTTCTAGTCTTTTCATCATAGAGCTGCTCAAACGTCTGATCCAAGAGGATCAGACAGATTGTCTCGGGTTATCGTCTGACTGCTTTGATGTTATTAAAAGGACCAGTTCTCACTCTCGTCTAGGGCTGAACTCGATTGAATTCAAATCAATAATGCAATGTAATAGAAAGCTATTTTCAAGTCGCAAAATGCTACACAATCTAACCAGAGGTTTGGAAACACGTGGCCCTGTGGCCTTTACGTGCACACACGCTTCCCTGAGCTCCATGTGACATATAGGCAAATCAGAAACAACTTGTAAAAACACCACATGCAAGCTTTGCTGTGTAAGCTAATACTGTGTAAAAATGGCCAGGGTGCCATCCACATGTTTACATATTATATTCGTATAGGAGTAGGGTAATGTGTGTGTAGCAACTGTGTGGTTGAGTGAGCGATAGAGAGCGATAGAGACGGTGGATCAGGCCATGTGTCGCCAATCGGAGCAGAAAACAAATTAGTGGTATTAGTGATAAAGTTTTCAAGTTGTTGTAAATGTACACATCAAGACCCAGAAAGCTTCCTGTGTCTTGCTTCCCAACTGCTGGGTAAAGTCAAGGGGGTTAGCCCCGAAATGAGCATTAACTTCCTTACCACGGTCTGGAAGCTGAAGTAGGAACCGTAACATTGCAATATTGACCTAAAAAATTAAATCGCAATTAGATTATTTTCCCAATATCATTGAGCCCTAATCTAGAGGTATGTCTTCCAAACAAGGAAACAAATTCAAGCGTTCTTTTTGCAAACCTAAATGTCTGGTGACCATGATCATAATCTTATTGATATACCATGTTTATCAGCAGAAAAAGTGGCTTTCAGTTATTGGTAAAAATGTAATTCCAATGAATACTGGACTTATTTTTTCAAAGAAAGAGATGGTTATTCCAGATCAAGGCCAGATACGAAGTACCGCACACTAGAAGAGGATAAAAGAGCAAACACACCAGAAGTGGTCATTTGAAAGGTTAAAAGGGTCAAGTTTTACCTTCAACCAATCAAAAGTGAGTATAAAATGATACTTTGGTTGCTTATCTGTTTGGTTCACATAAATATCTGGGAAAGATCCTACTTTCAAAAAGCAAAAAGTATAACTGGGCTGCAACTAATGATGATTTTCTCAATCACTTGGCCAATGGTAAAGCGTAAAGAATATAATATAGAAAAGTGACGCACATTAAGGGCTGTCGTGAGGTGCTAATCGCTGGAAGTAGACTTGAAAGTAAGAAGAATGTGTCGCACACTCTTGCTCCATATGCATTTCTCTATTTATTCAGACTCTCTATTTGTAAGAATAAATAGAAAAATACATATGGAGCAAGAGTGTGCAACACTTTTTTTCTTACTTCCAAAAGGGTAAAGAATGTCCATCTCAGTTTCCCAGAGCTCCAGGTGACATCTTTGAATGATTAGCAGACCACCGCCAAGGCCAAAGGCCCTATTTCGCATAGTTAACGAACGTGTAGTCTATATCAATGGCGGTTCATTTTCGGGATAGTTCCGGTGCTGCCTGAAGTTCTGCCTGATGTCCCTCACTTTCCGCTTTCTTTGAGTTAACTTTAAACTCCAGTCGCATCGTGCAACATTAACCGGAACCTCTGAGTAATGTTACAGGCTGAAAATGGGAGGTTTTAGGGAAATTTGGATCGTGCAACAAGACAGGCCTGCTTGGTTCGTTCGGGGAATGATTGTAAAGATTTACAAAGAATACGTTTACAGCATTTAATCTCTAACTGGGACGTTTTGGGACCAATTGGCAAGGATTTTTTATTTTTTTTTTAATTTAAATTGATCACTGTATTGTGTGAACAGTTAATTTAATATTGTATGTGGCGTTTTCTTTTGCAGGGTGTAAATGTTCCACCTAAACAAGTTCATTCCCGAGACATGCTCGCTGCATCCCGAGCTTAGCGCCGCCCAAGACAATTGCGATTGGTTTAAAGAAATGCAAACAACCCCTAACCTTTTTTTCTGCTATCCAAGAATGTTGTGTGGACTAGCCAGAACGTCCTCCGCAGCACTGTGAAGATAGGTCTGGTATTGTGAGACTAACGAATGTGAAAAAATATTATGTATCCGCCCTGTTATTTGGATCCCCTTTAATTGAATAGGTTCTTCCTTGGTCCATGCTACACGCTTTCACCAAGTTAAGGGGTAACCTACAACTATTCAGATTTGAGATGCTTAAACAAGATAATGTTGGCTCACTCAAAGCCTCCTGTGTGTTTCGTGCTCAATCTGGTTCCTGTCAGTAGTTTGTTGGAGTGAGGATTTCCACGCTCAGGATCGGTGGCTGCCACCTGCCACATCTACGCTAGGCACATGGGAGCGCCTTTCACCTCAGTCGTACTAGGCTGGGTGCCCATCAGCCTCGATGTCAAACTCCCATTACTGTCTCAGTATCAGCTGTCGACATGTCAAAAGGACTCAGAGCAGGAGCCACTCACTGAAGTGCTTTTCTCACTTTTGTTCTACTTCTTTTCATTTATCAAGTCTCACTCCCTGGCACAGCCTGATATCTGAAGATTGAAGGTCTTTTTGACTCTTTGACAGTGTCTGTCACAGGATCTCATCACTTCTGAGGAGTAATGGAAAATTGGGAAACTTAATGTTTCAGTTGAGTGAGCTTTTTCCAAGGGGAAAGTTGAAACGACTTTCACAGTGTGGGTTGGGTGGCAAATAGTGATGTTGGTATGAACAAAAATAAAACTACTTTGGATATCTATTCTTTTTTATAAAAATGCACTTTCTTGTTCATTGTAGAGTGATCTGCGGTTGTGTGCTCTGTTGTCTAGTCCGCTCAAACTAAACCATAAAACCCAGCGGGAAAAGCTTAATTACCATTTGATGAGTTTGAGAACAAAGCTGCTGCGTTACAAGTTGAAAATTGGTTATCGGCTTCTGGAGCTGTTGCTATAATTTGGTCTTGGTTGTGTTCAATGTTTCAGTCTAAATTGTTCTGTCACTAGAGATTATAGTGGAAAAAAGAGAAGACCTCTACAGAGACTAAATGTCTCTAATTGTCTTATTTCTTTCCAGCAGTAAATTCTGTGGATGGAGTCAGCTTGAAAAGGGAATGGGGAATATTAATCAACTTGACAAAAAAATAAAAATGGCAATTGTGTTTGTTCTGTATACAAAATGTTGTTTACCTGTAATATCTAAGTAAATGGACTACTTCACTTTACTTGATTTCATCTATGAAATCCACATAGCTGTCTGCCCAGTTAAACACATCTTATAAAAGCAATGATATTGAAATAGCAAACAATATAGGAGACTCAAGCAAAAAACAATGGTACTGCAGTAAGAACCAACCACGTTACAGTTCCAAGGTACTTTTTGGATGATCCAAAACAAATAAATGAAAACTACCTAATCACAGTTTTAATGTGTATGTTTTTAGTGTGTATGACAGACAGAACATCAATATTGGGCGATTCTGTAACTAACCACAGTGATAACGGTTTTAGTGATCAACTGCTTATAGACGTAAAAGCTTGGGACAGAACCAGTCCTATACAAATGATGCTTAAATAATGTGCTTATAGTAATCAAGTAGTCCACTTAGAGAAGGTTTTCTAATGCATGACATTTTAATTTTATAGATCAGAATATTTTATGTTTTTTTTCAAGCTCTTCTTCCAGTTCAGTATTGATAGCCCACAGTTTATTTAAAGTCCTGTTAAAAAACATGGAGTAATGCACTGTAATGTAAACAGCACAATACTGTTTTAGGCTATAGCCTAATTATAATTTGATCTACAGTAAGCTAGGCTATATTTTATATACAGCATTGTATTATAGTGTATTTGAATTATACCCATTACAGTAATGTATTTTGAACAGTAATTTGAAAAGTAATTGAAACAGCTGTACTGAATTTAGAAAAAGTCAATACAATTCGGTAAATATCGAAGCTGTCCATTTCATTTCTTTATATTCATATAATAAATATGTAAACAATGACAAATGGATGGTAATCTGCATGAGAAATAAAAAAAAAATGGTTACAACCATCCGCTTATTGTGATTAATTTGACCCAGATGTGATCACTATACTAGGTTTTCACTGTATTTTGATAATCCATTAACAGTTTTAGTCATCTTTTAAGCAAAAATGGCAAACATGTAAACGTTCCAGCTTCTCAAATGGGAGAATGGGCTGATTACATCCTGAATATCTTCGGGTTTTAGACACAAAATACAAATATCGTAAGCATATGTCCTTGAGCTATAAAACATTTGATGGGGATTTTTGATTTTTCTAATGTTTTTTGGACCAAACAATTTAATGTAACATTAATCAAGAAAATAACCCGCAGATTAATCAATAATAAAAATCTTAATTGGTTGCAACCCTACTTCCACAAATGTTTAACGTCCAATACCAACAAGACGCCGAACATTGCAGGATGCCAGAACCTGTGAGACTACTGCCACAAGAGACCACATGGGACCATCACACAGCCAAACACTATTCACCATTACTGCAGAGGCTGACAGAAGCGCCCTGACCACATCAGGGACCCTTTGTATATACAAGGTATGTTGTATAAAATAATACATACTGTAAGGGAAAATGGGCCTACCATAGAATAGTATAATATGAATCACCTCGAGAAAATCATAGTAAGCAGCAGGAGTTAAAGCTTTGTTGCCCACAGAACCCTACTAAACCATATTTGATGAATATTATACTGCAACAGCAAAAACAAATTACAATCCAATCTTTATGAAATATTATGATGAATGAAATACTATATGGGTTGTTGTTGTTGTTGTTAGACTGGAAAAATACACGAATACTGAGGCTAAAGACAGACCTGCCATTTTTTAAGTAAAGATGCAATATATTAGAAACAAATAACTCACGGCACTTGAGTGTGACAAAATTACTGGAGCACAATATGTGATTGCCAATTGAGACTTAGTGCAGAAGTCATTTAAAAAGCTCTGCATTAAATGTGCTCCATATAGCATCACAGTGATATGATTTATTAGGGAATATAGTAGTAAAACTAGGGCTGGGTATCGTTCAAAAATTTTCTAAAATCCATTTTAATAAAAATAAATTACAACATTACGGCAAAAGCTCCTAACACATGAGCGCCGTCACATAGATCCAATATGAGTCACATACGAGTTTTTCCTGCTTGGCTCTACGACGTGTAATGTTAGACTGCCAATCATCATTATTAGATCTTGGTAGGAGCATGCTGCATGCTTATTGGCTCACTGACACTGATGAGATGTACTCCATAGGTATTGAAATTTGGTATTTAATGACAAGGCGTTTTTCATACTCGACTCTAAGGAGGCAATTCGTATGCTTAAAAAGTATTGAATTTGGTACCCAGCCCTAAGTAAAACTATCAATACAGTAGCAAGCTAGGGTAGAAACATACTGCTCTTCTCTTTCTAATACAGTCTATTGTAGTTTGCAGCGGCGAAAAGCCCTTTCGTCAATTTGCTCTGCCTCCACTTGGCTCACACAAGAAACTACTTTGTGCATCATCACTCATCAGATATTGAACGTAAAGATGCACTGAGATGCAGTAATGGACGATATGCACGACAAAGGCTGCTGGAAGGGAAGGCTTACCTGTCAGTTTATCTAAATGAGATTCTTATCGATTTCAATGCTGCCTCCGGTGGTGTCATCACACTGAACCTAGGCTGACTTTAAATATGAAAGGTAAGACGCTCGAAAGGACATGATGCAGGTGGCATTTTACAGGTAATGACCTATTTCAGCTAGTGGCCAAGGATCAGCTCTCTTTAGTAAGTGGTATGATGCACGGTTATGTCAGCAATCATACATGATATAAAGCTTGCTTTGACATTTACGTCTGGATGTGTGCAGAATGATAACTTTGGAAAGGTTTTATGGGTGAAAGATGTGGCTTTGTGTTGTGTTTTTTCTGGAGCCCCACACAGCTGACGAATGGCATCCCCGCCAACATTCACAATTTTCACCTGTAATGAAAAGGTCACTCGAGCCACAGTCTCTAATAATGGCAGATAACCTAAAGTGACCATGAATGGTGCTGCCTGAATCACATAATTTTATCATGTATCAAAACGGTCCCCAGACACTGTAGGTTAAGAGCACTGCCAGTTACATATCCTTTAGTTTACTCTGAGGATTATTTAAGCTATGTTTTCTATTTAGGTTAAAGCTGGTAAAAGGTGCATGTTTCCAGCAGCCCCAAACTTACATTAACACAGCGGCGCAGTGAAGCAGTTTTATTCCTTTTGTTATGACGTCCTATACTGTACATTATATGGATGGGTGGTAAAGGAGAGGAGACAAAAAAGACAAACATACCTTAGATTTAGAAACATACAAATAAACACAAAAAAAACCCATCAAGCAAGTGTGCATGTGGATTATTCGGAGGTCATACTAGTCACTACTAGCTGTTTATACTCCAGACTCATAGCCACAGCCAAATATGAGGTGAACACAGAATACCAAATATGAAGGCTGACTCTATTAACCTAGTCGAAAAACATTTTATTCTCGAGCCCTTTAGATATAAATTAGAAGATCACACCAAAGCTCACTGTCAGTAGTTAAGTGTTTATTCTACAGTGAAGTAGTAAGAAATCTGGTGATTAATGTTGGTAAAAAAAAAAAAAAAAAAAAAAAGAGAATCAGCTTTTCTAGTCCAGTTCTGGATTATCATTTAATTTTCAAACTTTTAAAAAGTTGCTTCCCTTTACATTTTCCCTTCTGCATTTAACACCAAAAAAAACTCAATTTAGAATATTCATATTTCAGTCATCTTCATAGAGAAAAGTACTTTATTCCCAATCACGACATATTCTTCCCTGATGCAGTGGGTTAAAAAAAATATTCCACTCTCCATGCCTGCCTGAGATGACTACCTGAATTATGGATACCACACAGCTCTTCACCCAGACCTGACTCTTCCTCATTTGAATGGAAGCTGAGTCGGCTAGGCTTTACAATGTTTCACAACAATGTTTCATTAGTACAAAAATAGCTTTGCTTGTATTTGTAATGCATGGTTAAACATTTGCTTGGCATGCAAAGTGGAGAGGAAATATCACTCTGTAAATTGTTTAGGCATTCATATTTATATGCAATGTACTGTCTAAAACAAAGTTCTCTAAAGTGCATTTATCTTGCCTTGCTACGAGATGAGATTGTGCAACATTCTGGCAAGATTATTAATTAAAATGTCCCACTTTGCAAGTTGTACTAATTATGAATCATATTTAGGATCTTTACATAATGGTCAAATGCATAATGATGATCCTTTGATATTTTAGATTAAACTGGAATAAATAAACAAGGAAGGAATCTAGAAAGAACAATATGTATGCATATTGCAGCTTGTACTCAAACGACATGCAGCAAAGTCCACATTATCCTTTTCATTTATCACCTCTAGAAGGGCTAGGCTATCCATTGGATGACATTATTTAGCACTTGTCCATATGGTAAGCATATCACTTGATCACTGGCATTGATGCTCACCCTGTTATTGCAGTCTAGGGCTCCCAAGATGGTGGGGAATCTGTAAGCACTCTAAATGCTCACTTCAGAGTAAACGTGGCTGAAAGGGATGTCAGACAGCCAAAGTGCTGGAGTAACCAATGACACGCTCACACCACGCAGCTCTAATTAAGCGATGGCAGAGCCATTCTGTAATTACAGTCAGCGGCGCTCTGAGCATGACTTCGGAAACTAGTAGATCCCCTGCCCTCAATAGAGGGGCGCCATTTTAATTGCAGGTGGTCACATATTGTAATAAAGATATGGCTTGTTGTCAGCTAATACACTATTCATTAACCATACATGGTCCTATTAAGAGTAATACATAATGTAATGATGTGAAGGCTGTAGTGAACCCAAGGCCTACAGTATAACTGCAGTGTCAAGAAAGAAGTAAAAAACTCAAATGTGTGAAAGGTATATAACAACTGTTGTTGTATTAGCCAAAGTAGTGATATTAATATTACCATTAGTTGTAATATAACCCAGGGGAGTAATTTGTTTTGGCATGCAATCAGCATGATCTTTTTCCGGGTTAACATAAGAAAATTAGTAAGCTACAAAGGGCAGGACAGATATATTAATTTACTAATGGAGGAATGCCCTCATTCAATTGCACTGTCTGTATTTGAATTACAAATACATAATTTAAAACTGCGTGGAACATTGTGTTTGCTGTAAAAGTCAGATAAAGTTGAATAAGCTTCATGCGATGTAAAACAACACAGCTAAACGTTGTCCTTGGAACGCTCAGCCTTATGTTTCAACATGTGCGCTTTCGCTAATTTCCCTCACGAGATTAGCCAAGCGTGTGTTGGGGTTCACGTGTGTGAGGAGAGAGCTGGAACACATGGAGGACTTTTACTGAGACAATGTGCATACAATTACAGGCAATTTATTCAATACGACACAGATCAAACAAAGACTGTGAGGTACTTAGCGGATAAAATACTCAAGTAAGGGTTGTCCTAGAGAAGTAAACAATTAAATTAGCCCCTTGGTGATTGTTAGATTTTCAGGTTTTTATACTGTGGCTAAAAACAACAAACACACTTGAGTTGAATGCACATGTAAAATAAAAACAATGTGTGGGAGTGCTTTTGACCAAACCACACTGACAAAAACGACTATCATCCACATTTTTCTCCTTGACGTCAACTCTCACATGGTTGATATTTTGCTCCAGTTGAACATTGATAAGACAGAAAATGTTATTCCTCTGTCACAATCCCATCGCAGAGGCAGCTCAGCAGGGACTCCCTACCTATCCATGTAATTCCAGTAGTAAGAAGTTATTACTAAACTGGTTCAGTCAGGCTTCTTTCATCTCAGTAAGGATGATAAGATCAGATCCACCATGTCATTTCAGGACACAGAAATCATTCATGCCTTTGTCACATCCCATTAATCAACTTCAGCTTGTTGTTGATTCCTTTTTCATAGTTTTTACTATTTTTGGCTATGGGTTTTGTTTATTTTTCATATGTTTGCATCACCAGATACTTTTATATGATGGCATATTAGGGCCACTGTAGGTAAAACATATCTTTAAAATAAAGAGCCAGGGGAGGGGGTAATATTTCGAGACATGAGAGATAAGAGATTAAAGTTGTTAATTTGAGGGGTTTTTTCTCGTAGATTTAGCATTTTAATCTCAGAGAATAACCAAGTTTTCTTTCTTGTAAATTTATGACTTTAATCTCAGGAATTCAGATTTTTTTTTCGCGGAATATTACTCCCCTCCCCCGGTTCCGTATTTTTCACTAGTTTTTTTACTTGATGGCAGACAAAGTCAGAAAATATTTTGCCAATTAAATGTATTCAGCTAGAAAGAACAACATTATTCATACTGTATTTTGGCACCATACAAATATTATTAGGGGTGGGGGAAAAAAATCAATATGGCATAGTATCGCAATATTTTCCATGGCAATACTGTATCGATACACAAGACGCCAAGTATCGATCTATTATTATATATGTATTGGTCAGTTTGTCTGCTTGACAATCCCATTTTGCAGCAATAAAATTGAAGTGAGATGAACAAACAGATAAATGTATCCGTTTAGATAAAACAGATATTGAAAAAGTTTTCTTTTGGGGACATAATTTGGGAAATTGGGAAAAATTCTAAGTTGGAAAAAATGTAATAAATTGCAATATATCGCAGAATATTGCAATATGTTTAAAATAGATATACAGTACCAAGCAAACGATTTTACATTCTTTCTTATTCGGGAAAGTGTATCCAAACTTTTCACTGGTACTGTATATCGTTTATTGCCATTCAGCCGAAAAATACAGAGATATGATTTTTGGTCCATATCGCTCAGCCCTAATTAAAAGCATGGACAATAAAGGTACTTTAAAAGCTCTTAAGACTTGTTAATAGACAGAACATAATCACATTACCACAGTCACCTCTGGAAAACAATGTGCATCAATTTCTTACTGAGGAGTATGATGGAGCATGGAGCAAGTATGGACAAATTGTATTTTGTATTCACCATCAAATGCAAAGGGTGCGAGTATCAGAAGAGGTTGTGGTGTTATTGACCGGCCGAGCGAAGAAAAAAATGGATTGCATGTTTGCATAAGGAGACAGTTAAAAGACAAGTGGAAATAACATCCCCATATATTTTCAAAATATTAGTACAAAACACCTGGTAATGCCAGGTGCCAGACAACCAGCAGCTGGGGTGAAGCAGGATATGAGCCAATGACTGGAGGGTATAGTTTAATTACTGTGAGAACATATGACATAAATATGTTTAAGAAAATGATGTAGGGCAGTGAAAACTCACTGGTACGGTTTTAATATTACAATCATCAGTAAATTGCATCTATAAAACGGACATCTAGGTTTAGAAATACTGAATGAGCAAAAGCAGAGGTTGATAGCATTGTTGTAACCCTCCATATAAGTCATCAATTTTGGACAAATACTATGGATTCCTATAATCCTTCCCTAACTCTCAGTTGGTCGACCCCATGAGTACAATTTAAAAGACTCTTTCATGATTGTCCCTCCAATCCTCATATCCTGTCCTATTACTGCAGCATGTTTGGGGGGATTGTTGGTTTGTTGAAGTTTGTTTTGTGTGTCCTTCATATCCAACCCTTAAGTGCTTAACATCAATTTGCAGAGAATTCACAAACTTCAGCTATGCTTAAAATGTATTTAACTGTGACTTTAGATATGATAATAGCTGAATGTGGGGGGACAATATAATCAAAGTATTATGTATCTAAATCACAGAAAATGTTCATTATTCGAAAGCCTGCTCAGTGTAATCACCAGCAGACAGATAGATTAAATTAGACTCTTAATGATGCCTCCAACATTTATTAATTATTATGCTATAACAAGGCTTTGTGTGCCTTCAAGTGCAGTGAAATGACTGAGAATAGCATTTGAGCCTTCCAATTAGCAGCAGAGCAATGACACAACAGTGCTGTACACATTGGGCCACATGTAGTCAGCCAGACTTATCTCCACAGCGCTGCGGTGGAAAATGTCTGGCTGGTCTACACAACATTCCGGTATAGGAGAAAAACATGCTCTTGTTTATTGGCATTTCTTTAAACCAATCACAATCATCTTGGGTGGCACTATGTGCCGGAGGCAGCAACAGTGCCTCTGCAAAATAGTCTCGGGAAGGAACTTGTTTTGGTTGAACATGTGCAAGTAGGGAGGTGAGCTCTGGAAATAAAATGGCTGTCAAGCGTGTGATGAGAATTTTACTCAAAAAAATACAAATATAATTTGATTGTCGGTGCCTGAGTTTAGAATGCCAACACAAAGAAAGCGGAAGGTAAGGGACATCCGGCCGAAAATGACTAATATATATAATATATTCCCTATCTCTTCAAGACGCAACCCTATACATTTTGCACGTGTTCCTTACAGTCCCAAAGTAGGAAAAAATTATCAAAACCCAGCATACTGGATCGCCACCTTCTGCACGCCCCTTTTGTCAGGGGAGCTCCAGCTTGGCAAGGCTTCCGTTTGTCCGTTTTTATTTTGTTGCAACTTGGCTCTCATTTCCCTAATCATTTAAAGGTTTTCTCCCAGCACTGTGTTGGTGGCCCTTTACTAATCCTTTGATCCTTCTCTGGAATATAGTTTTTTTTCCTGGCTCAGTTAACTGGGATACTCTCCCTGCCTCTGTTTATTTGTACTTTTTCCTTATTCTATAGCCACACTGCCTCTTTGTTTAGTTTTCCCTATCTTCCCCTGGACTATTATTGAATGTGACATAATTGTAGTGTGTCATCTAATACAACGCATGCAGTTAATTAGAGTGCATTAATTTAAATCAGCCTGTAATAAATAGCACTGGTATAATAAAGATCATAGATGACGAGCGGTTTTCCATTCATGTCATGGATCATAGTGATGTTGTCATATATATATATATATATATATATATATATATATATATATATATATATATATATATATATATATATATAATGTTATAATGTCAGATTTCCATATTAAACATGGCCATAGCCTCAAATAATGAGGTAAACATTATGTAAAATGAATCCCTGTGATCAACAACCTTAGGTTTCAGACCGTTCTGAACACTTCGCTTCCAACTATTTTTTCTATTCTTGTCTCAAGCTTACATTAACCCGTGCCAGATTTCTATATGGTCATCTGCTCAAAGCAAGTTACTGCAGTGTGTACATTGCATACATTGCTACATGTAGTTACATGCTAACGTCAGGGAAACCTGTAATTACAGAGACACAGAGAGCGCAGATGCGGAAGACCCAGAAACGAAAACCAATCAGAGCAGACTGGGCTTTTTCAGGAGGGAGGCTTTAAGAGACAGGCGCTACAATAGAGTATCACAGACACAGGATTAATACAGGTGCAGCAGCCATGGGCAGTGTGAGAAAAAAAGTGTTTTTGAAAAGTAAAACATGTAAACATGTTCTAGTAGAAATCCAACATAAAAGTATGAACCTGAAAATAAGCACAATAGGTCCCATTTAAATAACATATACACAATGTGTTGTCCTACGTTATCTAACTTAAACTTCCCCTTCCTATCAGGGTCATAAAGCCAAGATCATCTCAAAGTGTACATCTAAAAACGTATCTTCACGTTATAGCGCATTGGCGTTTCCTCAATTTGCTTCCCCTAGCCACGCAGAAGTGTTGAAACACTTTTCTCATTAATCTCAGTGTATTAGCTTGTTATCTTAATGACGGCTTAATTAGTTGGTGCTGTAGTAATAGATTGCGCTCAAAAAGCTCCTATAGAGACTAAGGCAGAGTTTCAAGGTACAGTGTGTGGACGTTCAGATGAGCGTTGAATGTATTTGCAGGTAGGTGCAGGTGTGTGTCTTTGCTCTCCTCTGCCAGACCAATCCATTTGACAGGGGTGAAAACTTTAAAAGACATGTCATTTTTCAGTTATCTACAAAAAATGTATGTAAATGTTATAATGTGGGACTTAGTAATCAGTGTTGGGGAGTAATGGAATACATGTACCGGCGTTATGTATCCAGAATACAAATTATGAGTAACTGTATTCTGTTAGTTACAATTTAAATAGTTTTTTAGAATACAGTTACATTGTTGAAATCAATGGATTACATGACGATACTTCTGTTTCACGAGTTTATTCACTCTAAATAAATTAAGGCAACTCCATGCATTTCCCAGAAGCCCCAATATGAAAACGAAAAAAATGAGCTATTTGCGTGATCAGTCATAATGGAGTCGTAAGAGGAGCAGCAGGAGCTACAGGAAGAGATGTCTACTGGCGGAACTGGCACAACAGAACCAGGGCAGAATGCGTTTCTATCTTGGAAATTCAAACAGCATTTCACATTAAAGAAAGAGAAGGGAGAACAAAATATAACTGTGCAGTGCAACCTCTGCTTGCCAGCAAACCAACCTCCTTTCAGCGTCCAAATTACTCCACCTCCAACGTGAAGAAGCATCTTAAAGTAAGTTATTTTTTTTAATTAGCCAGGGGTAGTCATCTGCTGTAGTTTTACTGGTCACCTTGCTATTTTATAGTTGTATCAGGTAGCTACCTGCTTAGTTGACTTTACATGCCAGCTAACGTTAGCTAAAATTAGCTTGTGGTAGCTTAGACTGCGGTTAGATTTTTGTAGTATGCAGTTCAATGTGCAGTTAGTTCCATTTATCCTACTGCCTGCTGTCTTCAGTTAGGCTACTGTCTTATGTTTCCTTACATGCCAAGTCCTCCTGTGTATGAAATATGTAGGCCATGATATTGATAACATGGTATGTTGAATAGCCTAGGTGGTAGTAGACTTCACACATTACATTTAAAACAGATGATTATAATGAGTATGCGTAATGATTACTGTGAAGTGTAATGTCACCATCAGCACCTCTAGGACGTTGTATAATAGTCCTCTTTATTCTTCCCAGCATAAAACAATTTCAGTGTTATTAATTAGTGCTCTGTCTCGCTTTATTTTAGAGGAAGCATTCCAGTGTCTTGCAAAGAGCAGAAATGGCATCAGATGGTGGTGGTGAACAAAGTGCCATGCCCACCACACCTCTCAAACAAGCAACACTCAGCACCTCAGCAATCACCCAAAGAAAAGTAAAATGTTAGATGTAATAGCAAATTCTGGACAGAAACAGAATATTTTATGTGTGTCTATTTTCCCACTATTAACAGCTGAGTAAATAAAGAAACTGAAAAAGGAAAATTGGTCAATTCTTCTCTTTTTTAACCAAGCAAAACATCTTTTGCATAAACATACCCTTATAGTCTTTGTTCCTCTACAGCAAATTATAATATATTGCACTTTCAGGGAGACTTGGGCCTAACACATTAAGCCAGTAGGAACAGAGGAACACACCAGAATAGGCCTGTTTAGTAAGCAGGATTTGATGGCCGCATTCCTACATTTATAAAATGCAATTCAATGTGGAAGTAATCCAAGTATTCAGAATCCGTTACTCAAATTGAATAATGTAACGAAATACGTTACAAATAAAATTTTTGGGCATGTATTCTGTAACGGAATACATTTGCCTTCCCAACACTGTTAGTAATATATAAGAATACAAGGATAACTCGCATTTACATATGTAAGAAATTGAAAAAAGAATATAATTAATGGTTTCAATTAAATTCCTTCTTCCATATTAATCCGCAGTACTCAATACTTTCTTGCATACTTTCTCTACAATACTGCTACTGGGGGCAATTTCTCATTATGCGGGTAAAATGGAGCCAGTTAAATGGTATTATATCTGGGGGCAGTGAGGCACACCATCATTTGAATCCCCTTTAAAAACAAGCAGACGTGGCTTAATTGCAGCTTTAGTTCAGACAGGAAAAAAAAGACTCCATTCCTTCTCTTGCTCGGGGTCTTGTTTGTTGCTGACAAAGGCTGCATCAGTTTTGAAGTAACACTTTGGCAATAGCAAACAAAGAGTGTTGCTCGGAAGCAAAACAAACCACTACTTGGAAAGTGTAGTGACCAAAGCTACCACCTACTCTACATTAAATGGAGCTTCACCACACAGAAGATAACATTATCCCCTTATATTAAAGGCAGTTTACTATATTGAAGCTATTTTTTTTTTATACATCCCTTCACACCACATACACGTCTGTGTATGGCGATGGCATCACTGATCTTTAGTTTTGTTTCAGGACACAGCAGAAAGCTCCGCTGCACTTGAGCTTCACAAATGCTCGGAGAAATGTAGCTTGTGTGGACACCACCGCACTATTGATCAATAAAAGAGCTAAAACTACTGAATGTGATTTAGCAAACAGCGACATTACTGAGAATTAATTAAACTACTAACCTCGCTGTAGTGCCGCTACTGCCCAACACTACTTGCAATACTAGTTGGATTTAGCGTTGTGACGCCGTCGATACAGGTTGCTGATTTAGGTTACTTTTTAATTTGCAACAGGAGCGTTCAGCCGGTTTGCATAAAATTAAAACCGGTTTAAGCTCCTTCACCAGACTGGCAAAACCAAATTTGATCTAACTCTACAACACACGATTGATGGATTGGCAAACAAATTGGTGCAGACATTCATGGTACACAGTAGGGGTGTGCAAAAAAAAAAAATCGATTCGTATTCGAATCGCGATTCAAGCTCTACGGATTCAAAATCGATTCATAGAATTCCAAAAATCAATTCATATTTTTTTTATTTATTTAAAGTATGTCTACTGCAATCACATGATAAATACTTTATTGATCACCAAGGTCCCAGTAGCTTACAGACATCACACACAACATACACATACATCATAACAGGATGTTAAAATAACAAAAAATCCACATGAATGTACTAAGGGAGAGATAGATAGATAGATAGATAGATAGATAGATACACACACACACACATATATACACACACACATATATACATACACACACACTTACATACATGGGAAAAGTAACTACATGTACATACTGTGAATCGTTTTTTAATCGAGAAACGTTTTTGAATCGAAAATTGATATTGAATCGTGAGCCTAAAATTCGGAATCGAAATCGTGACATTTTCTGAAATGTACACCCCTAGTACACAGACAATGTATCCTAATGAGTTTGGTGATCCCCTGATTTTTTCATCTACAGTAAACTTTAAACGTTCTTAACACCACCATTTGGATTACATTTGTGATTTTGAATGGAATGTTTCAGCCAGTATTGGATGGACTGCCGTGAAATTTAGTACAGACATTCATGTTCCCACGTGGAGGAATTATAAAAACGTTGGGGATGCTCTAAATTTTCATCTAGCAACACCATCAGGATATTTTTTTATTTTGTCCAATTCTTTTTTTTTTTTCTTAACCAAATGCCTTTGTTAGCACATTGTGTCTATTAGACTGCTATGCTATCAATTATTTAATTTTCCTGTCTTCCCTCTCTCGCTCTTTTCTCAGTAAAATTAATTGTTAACTGACCGACAGTCTATATATTTTTGTTTGTTGTACGATTTGAGAAAGGGGGGAGGTCTTTTTTTTTTTTTTTTTCATTTCATCCAGCTCCTTTCCGATCGTAGACATGTAATGTGATAAAGCAAATTCATGGTTCGATTAGAAAAATTGTCCGTTTCCATGAGCGGAATAAAAAAAAATGTAAATTGTGAATGTTTTGAAGTCATTTATTATAGGTTTACTGGGATTTACAGTACACAAGCCTGCTATTTACATTATCTATGTGAAAGATTTTGCACAAGTTTTGATGCAAACTAGGAAAGTAAAAACTAATTATTTAGGGGCTTCTTTTCTTCAATATCCCTCAAGTAGCTCCTTCCTTTTTCCTTCCCTCTCTCCATCCATCTCTCCTTCACATCTCCTGTCCCTTCAGTTCAAATTAAAACTTGTTCACTTCCTTTATATCATGCTTGCTCACTCTGGTTTCCCTTGCCTCCCATCTTTCCAAATTTCCATCTCTCCCCTTCAGTGACCCCCGCACCTTTCTTGACTTAGCAGCACTCTGCAGCTCCCACACTCCGCCACTCCCATCTTCTCTGAGCATCTCTCTCCCCTTTTTTTCTGACTTCCGTAATTTAACCATTTTTTCCTTGCCCGCCTCTCATTTTCATTCCCTCTGAGCCTCTGTTTTTGTTCCCAGTGTCCCCTCCCCCCTTCCAAGCCTTGCCCTCATTTGCTCCCTTCTTTATTTAGAGACTTGGTGTGGCTCGGATTTCTTTAAATAGCTTGCATTGCCTCCAGCAGGTTGAAGCTGCAGCCTGCTTCTGCTAATGACAGCGAACAAAGGTGAACGCTGAATCAATCACACCTGCACAATTTAATATACAGTAAGTGCATGGAGACACACTCTGCATCAGATCACATAACATGGAAACACTGCTTTTGCAGAACAGTGACATAGTGACAGACATGTTTTTGTTAAAAAAGAAATTTGTAGAAAGTTAGCTTTAAGGTCTTATATATTATACCAAATTTTCTTCCGTTCAACTCTTCTCTATTTACCCAGTGTGAAAATCAGTCACAATAATAAATTGCAAAGTCCTGGTAATTTAGCACATTACTTCTGAGTCATTGCCTTGCATAATGAATGCCTGCTAATAAACTTTTGTTGTTAATTCATTACGTACGTTTAGACATTACGTTCACGTCATCCACAAGCGACAGCAGTTGGCCGGGACGAGGCAGCCGGCAGCTGCCTTCAACCTCCTACCTAACAGTCGGCTCTATCGCCTAGTTTTCATTATACTAATAAAGTGTTTTTAAAACCAAAGATACATTTTTACGTGTAAGTAAGTATTAGCCTCACGCTAATTTATCAAGACTAGGCCTACCGGCTAAACTAACGCTAGCTTCATGGCAACCTCTACACCTGGCGAGTCCCCACTCCCCCTCAGGATTTCCTCGTTGTTTAATAATACAAACAAAGAAATTGCTGACCTCAGGGAAGATGTTCGTCGGCTTTCCGAGGACTTAAAAACCAAAGATGCTTTGTTAACCGCCTGCTTGGACGTGGCTCATAATCAGTCGCTCCGGATCTCATCTCTCTCGGCGGCCTTCCAGGATACCGCGCTATGGGACCCAGCTGCCTGCCCACGCCCATCGTCCTGCTCGACACCGGTTATCAAGCCACCCTGGACTGAGGTGGTTTGCGGCCGAAAGAGATCCTCGGGTAGGGCTCCATCGCCTCCTGCCCTCAGCCTCTCCAACCGCTTCAATGCCTTGTCGGAGCCGGTAGCGGCCAATGCGGCTCACCGGGCTCGCCCCGCTTCAAAGCAGACTGACCAGCCGTCGTCACGGAAGACGATTGCTACCGCGCGGCGAAAGCTTCTGAGGGATGTGGTAGTCAGACGGTCCGGTGGCCTACACTGCCTGGATCGGCCAAATGACAACGTTCCTCAAAAACAATCCCCACAACCGAACGGTAAGCAATCTTCCTCTTCTTTTCCCTGCCCATCTGAAACCGACACTGACTGTTTTGCTCCTGTCACCGGCTATCCACACCCCCCCACTCCTCGTCCGCTCTTCCCCCTAACCACAGTAATTATTGGGGACTCCATCACTAGAGACCTACGGTTTCATAATGCTGTCACACACTGTTTTCCCGGAGCCAAAGTTGCAGACATCCTGGCTAAAGTTATGGACCTGATACCCTCATTTCCGACCTCTATCAAACGCATCGTGGTCCATTGTGGACATAACGACATGTCCACTCGGATTCAGGAGTGTGAGCGCACAAGGCGAGACTTTACCACTCTCATTGAGGCTTTAAAAAGCACTGGGAAGTCGGTTTTTATTTCGGGCCCACTTCCATCTCTAGGTCGCGGATCATGCCTCTTTAGTAGACTACTCTCCCTTAACACCTGGCTCCAGCTCACATGCAGCATTCACAGGATAGGTTTTATTGACAACTTCAACCTGTTTTGGGAACGTGGCTCCCTGTTCAGCAGGGATGGGATTCATCCCAATACACGCGGAAGCCAGATGCTACGTGGAAATTTGCACCACGCCCTGCATACCCAGACCTCTGATTGACTGTTTACATCCCGTAAACACTCCCACAAGCACACTGACCAGACACACTCTCCCAAAGTCAATAATCAGAGATACAGCGCTACACGCCCCTCTGTGCTCCCTTCAGAGCAATCACCCATTCATAATCCCATAACCACCGTGTCTGTCCCCCGACTGAGACCGTTTAAACAAAACACTAACGAAAGAGGTGCTATACTAAACAACCTAATTGGAATTAAAACAACCACTGCAACGATAGAACAGAACAGGAAAATCAAATGTGGACTATTAAATATTAGATCTCTGTCATCAAAAGCATTATTGGTAAACTAATTGATATCAGATAACCAAATTGATTTATTCTGCCTCACCGAAACCTGGCTGGGCCATGACGAATATGTTAGTTTAAATGAAGCCACTCCTCCCAGTCATAATAATACCCAAATTCCACGAGGCTCAGGCCGAGGAGGGGGAGTTGCAGCCATATTTGACTCGAGCCTGTTAATTAATCCTAAACCTAAACTAAATTATAATTCGTTTGAAAGCCTTGTTCTTAATCTTCAACACCCAACATGGAAAACAGTACAGCCAATTATATTTGTTGTTGTTTACCGAGCACCAGGTCCATATTCTGAGTTTTTATCTGAATTCTCAGAGTTTTTATCATGCGTAGTCCTTCAATCAGACAAAGTACTTATTGTAGGTGATTTTAATATCCATGTGGACGTTGACAGCAATAGCCTTAGTACTGCTTTCAATTCACTGCTAGATTCAATTGGTTTCAGTCAGAGGGTGCATAAGGCCACGCACTGTTTTAACCACACCCTTGACCTTGTGCTAGAATATGGCATCAAAATTGACGATTTAATAGTATTTCCGCAGAATCCTTTATTATCAGACCATTCTTTAATAACTTTCGAATTCCTACTACCAGACTATACGAAATTAAATAAAAGTTTCTACACTAGATGCTTATCTGACAGTGCTATAGCTAAATTTAAGGAAGATATTCCAACAGCACTTAACTCAATGTCATGCCTTAATATAACAGAGGACCGTTATGTTAACTTTAGTCCCTCCCAACTTGATAACTTTGTAGACGCTGCTACGGCCTGCCTACGGACTACTTTAGACTCTGTTGCTCCTCTCAAAAAGAAGATGATGAAGGAAAGGAAACTAGCACCTTGGTATAACTCCCAAACTCGTAAATTAAAACAAATCTCACGAAAACTTGAAAGTAAATGGCGTTCCACCAAACTGGAAGAATCTCGTGTGGATTGGCAAGATAGTCTAAAAAATTATAGGAGGGCCCTCAGAAATGCCAGATCAGACTATTACTCAACACTAATAGAAGAAAATAAGAACAACCCAAGGTTTCTTTTCAGCACTGTAGCCAGGCTGACAAAGAGTCATAGCTCTGTTGAGCCATCTATTCCTATAGCTCTGAGCAGTGATGACTTCATGACCTTTTTTAATGATAAAATTATAACAATTAGAGAAAAAATTCATCACCTTCTGCCCACAGCTTCTAACGGCCCACCATTGGGTGCAGGAGGGCTAGAGAGAACGATAAGACCTGATACTTATTTAGACGGCTTTTATCCTTTAGACCTCCAACAATTAATGTTAAGGGTCTCTTCTGCTAAGCCAACTACCTGTCTCTTAGACCCCATCCCAACGAGGCTACTTAAAGAAGCACTACCCGTGGTCAATACCACATTACTAGATACGATCAATATGTCCTTATTAACGGGTCACGTACCGCAGTCTTTTAAAGTAGCTGTGATAAAACCTATTCTGAAAAAACCCACCCTCGACCCTGAGGTCTTAGCCAACTATAGACCTATATCTAACCTCCCCTTTCTCTCCAAAATCCTTGAGAAGGTAGTCGCTAATCAATTGTGTGACTTTCTGCATAGAAATAGTCTATTTGAAGACTTTCAGTCAGGATTTAGAATGCATCATAGCACAGAGACGGCACTGGTGAAAATCACTAACGACCTTCTAATTGCTGCTGACAAAGGACTTGTCTCCATACTTGTCTTATTAGATCTTAGTGCTGCATTCGACACTATCGACCATACCATCCTCTTACAGAGACTGGAACATTTAGTTGGCATTAAAGGAATCGCACTAAGCTGGTTTAAGTCCTATTTTACTGAGCGATCCCAATTTGTTAATATTAACGATAAACCATCCAAATACGCCAAAGTTAGCCATGGCGTTCCTCAAGGCTCAGTGCTTGGACCAATTCTATTCTCTTTATATATGCTTCCTCTAGGCAATATTATTAGGAAACACTCAATTAACTTTCACTGTTACGCAGACGACACCCAATTATATCTGTCAATTAAGCCCGACGAAAGCGGTCAGTTAGCTAAACTTCAAGCGTGCATTAAAGATATAAAATCCTGGATGACCCACAATTTTCTGATGTTAAATTCAAACAAAACGGAAGTTATTGTGCTGGGACCCAAGCACCACCGAACTTCATTATCTAAATATATAGCTACCCTAGATGGTATTGCCCTGGCCTCCAGCACTACTGTCATTTTTGACCAGGATCTATCCTTTAACGCCCACTTAAAACAAACCTCAAGAACAGCCTTTTTCCATCTTCGTAACATTGCCAAAATCAGGAACATCCTCTCGCAAAACGATGCAGAAAAACTAGTCCATGCATTCGTTACTTCCCGGCTGGACTACTGTAATTCTTTACTGTCAGGATGCTCAAATAAGTCCCTCAAGACCCTCCAGCTGATCCAGAATGCTGCAGCACGTGTTCTGACAAGAACTAACAAAAGAGATCACATTTCTCCTGTATTAGCTACTCTGCATTGGCTTCCTGTAAAATCCAGGATTGAATTTAAAATCCTTCTCCTGACCTACAAAGCACTAAATGGTCAAGCACCATCATACATAGAAGAGCTCTTAGTACCTTATTGTCCCACTAGAGCACTGCGTTCCCAGAACTCAGAGCTACTTGTGGTTCCTAGAGTCTCTAAAAGTAGAATGGGAGCCAGAGCCTTCAGCTATCAGGCTCCTCTCCTGTGGAACCAGCTCCCAACTTGGGTTCGGGGGGCTGACACCATCGCCACATTTAAGAATAAACTGAAAACCATCATCTTTGATAAAGCTTATAGTTAGGGAGTGAGGAGTTGCAGCATAGTAGAGTAGAGGGAGGCAGGAAGTACAAGCCCGTTCCGGCAGGGGAGAGTACGAGCCCAGTCCAGGGCCCCTCTCTTTAGCCTGCCTCTCTTAGTTATGCTATTATAACTCTAGACTGCTGTGGGAAGCTCCTTCCAAGGACACAATGAGCCGCTCCCTCTTCTCTCTGTCACTTGTCTCCTTTTGTGTGCATCTTAATCCCAGAAATGCCTGTTACTAACCTAGCTCTGGGGAGTTTTCTCCCTGGAGTCCCTTTGCTTCTTCTTCACCCAGAACATCGCCTTGGAATTGGGTGGCACCTACACCGGGGTCCTGGGTGCAGCTGACACTATGGACTTACTACACCCTGCTACGCTCTGCGATTCCCCGCAGTGTCCGACTGCGTCCTGCCGCGTCCAACCGCGTCCACCCAGGCTGCTGTGCCACACTACACCCCGTAACGCCCTGCTGCACCCTACTATGACATGAACTACTACGACTACCATTGTGATCACTGTTTCACTATCTTTATTATGACTATTATTGCCACCATTCACCACTCCCCCAACTGGTGCCGTCAGACACCGCCTACCAAGAGTCTGGGTCTGTCCGAGGTTTCTTCCTAACAAAAAAGGGAGTTTTTCCTTGCCACTGTCGCAATAGCTACTGCTAATGCTTGCTCTTGAGGCAACCACTGTAATAGTTGGGGCTTCGTAAACTACAGAGTTTGGTCTAGACCTACTCTATCTGTAAAGTGTCTCGAGATAACTCTTGTTATGATTTGATACTATAAATAAAATTGAATTGAATTAATTCACCACAAAGGATTAAAAACGCTCTGCTGTTATGAATCACTGCAGAGCAATGTTTCTAACTTACGGCATGCATATTTTCTTATGAATAAAGTTTTGAGATTTACCCAAAAGTGGAGGTGGATGGTGCAACAGCAAAATAAGTATGTCTGTCTGTTTAAGGTTTCCATCCATCCATCCATCTTCGTCCGCTTATCTGGGGTCGGGTCACGGGGGCAGCAGCTCCAGCAGGGGACCCTAAACTTCCTTTTCCCGAGCCACATTAACCAGCACCGAGTGGGGGATCCCGAGGCGTTCCCAGGCCAGGGTGGAGATATAATCCCTCCACCTAGTCCTGGGTCTTCTCCGAGGCCTCCTCCCAGCTGGACGTGCCTGAAACACCTCCCAGGGAGCATCCTTACCAGATGCCCGAACCACCTCAACTGGCTCCTTACGATGCAAAGGAGCAGCAGCTCTACTCCGAGCTCCTCACGGATGACTGAGCTTCTCACCCTATCTCTAAAGGAGACACCAGCCACCCTCCTGAGGAAACCCATTTTGGCCGCTTGTACCCTGGATCTTGTTCTTTCGGTCATGGCCCAGCCTTCATGACTATAGGTGAGGGTAGGAACGAAAATTGACCGGTAGATTGAGAGCTTTGCCTTCTGTCTCAGCTCTCTTTTCGTCACAACGGTGCGATAAAGTGAATGTAATACCGCCCCCGCTGCGCCAATTCTCCAACCAATCTCCCGCTCCATTGTCTCACTCGCGAACAACACCCCAAGGTATTTGAACTCCTTCACTTGGGGTAAGGACTCATTCCCTACCTGGAGTAGGCACTCCATCGATTTAATGTTAATGTTTAACTATACATAATTCTTTTTACTTTTACTGCAAATTTTGTCAAACTGTCACTTTGGCTTTCCCCAGTTTGTGATGATAAAGGTCCTGTCTTGTCCTCTATGGAACTACACTCAAACTTTCCCTTAAACTTGAACTTAAATATTCACAATATAAATCCTGTGGTTTAGTATTAGCTACAGTTTAAAAGTGACTCACCAGAAAAGAAGAGGCTGAAACTTATTTCAGTTCTGATACCAGCTTCCCTAGATGTCACATATCCAAAGTAAAAACGGTAATAACATGTATGTGCACTTTACAAGCCAGAAGACAGCAATGCTTGTTATTCAGATTTCAAGCAATTGTAATAAATACTGTAGCTCAAACAAGAATAATAAGAATCAAACAAGAATAAGAAACAAGAATAATTCTGTCAAAGGTGTACAAATTGTTGTCACCATCCAGGATAGAAGTGATCTGCTGGTAATGCATTTCTAATTAAGTCACAGTCTATCTTCTGAGGCTTTTTGTGTTTAACTTGGCAGCCACTTTAATGAAATCTCTTGAAGCTGTTGACCCAGTGTTTTGTCTGACTACCTCTGGCAAATGCTTATTTGTCATGTGAACAGCGTAACCTAAAGGCATGAATGACAGTGTAGGAGTCAATCTGTCAACAGAAGCAATGTGATTGAAGTTGTGTTCCCTCTGGTGGGAAAGTTATAACAATGTGTGTGTGTGTGTGTGTGTGTGTGTGTGTGTGTGTGTGTGTGTGTGTATATATATATATATATATATATATATATATATATATACACACACACACTATAGCGTGGGAACTATTGAGTTTATTTGCTTATGTATACTTTCCAGTCAACTCAATAGCAATCAATTCAGCAAGATCATGTAAATTATTATTTTATTATATTATTTTATTATTTTGAGTCTTTAGCATCACAGTGTCACTGACTGTGTGAATAGAAAGAAGCCTGAATGCAGTCAAATATTTGGTACAGAACAAAATACTTAGAATTATTAAGAAATGACACTGTAACCTTTTTCAAATGTTTTTCAGACCGGTAGCTTGTGGTGGCTAATAGCCCTGCAAATTGCCCTCCGTAAAATGGTTAATTGACATTTGTTGTACAAATTATACAAATGAGAATTACTGTGTTTATTTCCCAAAATGTCAAGCTTTTTATTTAAACAGGAAACAATGCTGACCAAATGTTGCACTGGGTTAAAAAAAAAAGGGTTTTTGTTTGTTTGATATAATAAGATCTGGGAAGTCCAGTTTTTGTAGTAGATAAATGAGGTTTATCAGCTTCCAAAGAACTTTCAGCGACTTACACTAGGAGATAGGACTTTACAACTATGCCAGGGTATCAAAACAGCAATCATTTTATCCTGCATTTGATTTTTACCACAGCTCTAACATTGGTCTGAAAGTGGCCTCAATACTTAAGTGTCTATGCGTAGGTTTAAAAAAAAATAATACTTTAACTAGATTTAAATGTTCAATTCTTGCTGAAGACAGACACTATGTTGGTAAATGTGAAACCGATTCAACATAAAGGATTTCCTGTCATAACAGAGGATATTTTAAGAACAGAACAAGGCAGCCAACTGATGCATGAATCTGTGTGCACATTTACAACAATCAGCCCACATGTCACTCACAGTAACCCAGATGTCAAGCTTATGTCGACCATGGTTCATACAGTGTGTCCACTGTACATAGATTCAATATATTCCATGCCTTGCAAGCAACTTCCATTCTAATAAATAAATCACTGATCTGCTAGTATTCTTGTCACATCAATTTTCATTAATACAACATGAAGCTAAACAATGAATTAATAGCTAATCCAACTTGCACATTTTCAAAGTTTTAATATTTAGAGGAACATATATCTGATAATATATTATTACCAGTAATATACAAAAAATGCACACATCGCAGATGTTTTATGATTTTTAAACTCATGTCTTAAGTGAAAAGTCCATGGCGTCAGCAAAAACAGACTTGTAATTTGTTAAGTATTCTTTTGGCTCTCGGCACGTTAAAAAATGTGTAGGATTTAAAAAATAAACACCGTCAGGCAGCCTGAGCCCGTACTTGGTGCAAAGTGAGATTCACTGCAGGCAAATGTGGTTAACCAACATTCCTGTTTTAGTTCGAAGTTTGTTCCTCGGAGGACAGCAGGTCATCCACAGCTGAGATAAAGTCTCTTCTTCGGACTGATCTCATGTCTCTTGCAGGGTAGAGGTATCTTGTCTTTATGAACATTCACTATAAATGTTTGCTCTGAGTCCACTACTTTTTGCCATGTGACATGTTACACAACATCTCTTTGGTTAGATCATAATTCCAGAAACATGACAATTACATTACGCACTTATATGGTGTAAATGATAACACATACACACACTGTACAACTGTACAGGACAGTACAGAGTGCACAAGTCATTTATAGAAGCTGCCTGACCAGCTGCACACTGTGCATTACAAACACTGCAGTGTTTTATGGCCATAAGCACATTTTTTATAGCATGCAAGCATTTTCCTTTTTGTGTGAAATTATCCCCTCCAGATTGCTTCTAATTTAAAGCCACTATCTGGCTACATAAATTCAGTCTATATCCACTTAGATTCTTAAAGAGTTGAGCAAAACCTGTTAATATAAGCATTTTACTTTCCATCCATAGCTATAACCATAATGTATACAAGTTTATTATTGAGCGCAACAAAATATACACAATCCAAAAAGCATGTAAATCTCATATTTTGTTATTAGGCCATGCTGTCCATCATTGGCTTGTGCATCAAAAGCATCACAACATCAAAGAAGCATATTTTAGGACAACAGTAATTTAAAAGGGCTTACGTGTATTTCAACATGTATCAGGAAGTTTAATTGTAAAAGAAATAACAATGCATATAGAAACAAATTCCTACAAAATAAAACACACCCTCAGTGCTTTTGGTGCTGAAGCTAGTTGGTCTGGTAGCTTATCGTGGCTAATGTTAGCTGGCGTTAGCAAACTTTAGTTAGATGTGTTTGTGAAACCGGCATTAAAGAGACAATTCCCACACTTAATGACTCCTCTCTACTTGTGTTATACTACAGTACATTTTAGCATTTTTCATTGTCCTGTAATGCGTTAATAATGTGGGGATATGTATGAGTTTATAGCACTGTGGGACTTGTAATCAAATTAGCTAGCTTACCATGCTCAAATGTTTGTGTCAATTACAATCAATTAATAAAGTTTAGAGTCATTCAGTCGTGTCTAACTAACATCACTCTAAGTCAGATCCTGTGCTAAGTTATTTGCTGCACCTAAGTGTACACAGAGGAATAATTAAGTGATAGGCTGTAATTAAAAGCTTAGTGAAGCCTGGATCTGAAAGTGATGGGTAGATGGGTTTTGTAATGATAGTATGTCTTCTAATTCCATACTGGACAGGTATTAACTAGCAGGTTATGTAACAGAAACGAGCCATTTAGCTGCTACTAAGTAGAAGATTGTGGTGCCAACTTTATTTCAATTATGCATGTTCATTTAATATCAAAGCGTAATTATAGCAATTTTACACTTCACCTCCAATCTCCTTACTCCCTTACTGTCCTCTCTCACCCTTGATGGGTTTCTCCCTGCACTTAGTTGAGGTCTCGACACAGCTGAGGAACCTTGGCTTGTCTCCAGAATTGGCAAAGAAGCCTGGAGTGTTTCAACTCGCCACGCGCAGCCCTGTGATGTATCAACTGTCAATACAGGCAGATCCAATATAAAAATCTATGTTTCGCTGGGAAAAGGGAAAAAGCTACTTTCACTAAGAGACATCACTAAAAGTTCACAATTATGTAATTAGCAAAATAGCTGTAATCTCTCAATATAAAAGTATACATTTTGACAGGGTAGAGCACCATGATTTGCATACTTGCAGCACAGTTGAAGCTTGAGTATACTTCATGCAGAACTAAAAATAAACTATTTAAATTTTGA